>NC_056628.2:113298074-113599364 GCF_002870075.4 Lactuca sativa
AGAAAAAAAAAAATCAAAATTGTAAATGTTGCTAATGGTGTTTTCTTGCAACGTACTTTCATTATGACCACAATACCCCTTATGATCCAAACAAATCATCAAAACACCTTTTAAGGCATTTTATTAAAAAAACTTACATGCTTGCTTTTGTATATGACTTTTTATATTGTATAAAGGAAAAAATGATTTTTTTTATCTATGAAAGTTAGTGTGTGTATGTGGTTGTGTGTGTTTGCAATGTTGGGGTAAGATAACCAAATATAAAAATATTATATTGAACAGTTAACTACAACCACTGTAACAAAAACAACCATTGTCAAAAACATAAAAAACAACCATTGTCAAAAGCATAAAAAACAACCTTTGCTTCCCTTCAAATCAACATCAAGAGTGAATGGTAACAACTTTAAATTGTAACAGGTTCTAAACTTTTTGCACCTTATACAAAGTAAAACAAAAGTGTAACGCCTGTGTTTCCGGGCTTGCCATTTTTAGCAATGTAATGGTCTAGGTTAACCTTTGTAACCCGTTTTGAAATAATAAGATTGTATTATTTGAGTATTATGTGTTTTGTGCTTAATTGCTTAATTATGTGGTTTGATTAATTAAGAATAAAAATATGCGTCAAAATTTAAGTGTAAAATAAACTTGATATCTTTGGATAATGTTGTAGTAGTTGAAACGAGGTTTCCGAATATATATAGAACACCCAAATCTGACTTCGTATGAGAAAGTTATGATTTATCGAAGTTTCGGCTTAGCGGTATGCAGCCTGAAATACTCGATTTGAGATCTAGCGGTTTTTAGCCGAAGCAATCTAAACGAGGATCGAAGGTCTCGTTGTTGGTATCGAAGCGAAGAAAAGTTAGGCGAGAACGGACGTCAAACGAAGAAGTTATGAATTTATAACGAAGTTTTTCTGTCCCGGCCTATTAAAAATAAATAATAAAAATAAAGTTAAAATTAGCCGACAGAGTCTAAACGAAAGTTGTAGAGCGTAGTCTCACTTACGCGTGGATATAAAAAACGTCGAAAACGGAGTTCGTATGAAGAAGATATGAATTTCCGAAGATTATTAAATAATTTGTATTTAATTTTAATTGGAAAATCCGGCATTATCCGAAGGAGTCACCAATCTGATCCGAAGTACGCTCTGCGTACTCGTGTACGCCCCGCGTACAGCGAAGCATGATGACCCTCGCACTCGAGTTCTTTGGATGACGAACGCCATGATGATTTTGGACCAGTAACGCCCCGCGTACTCCGAGGCTCCAGCCTCCTATAAATAGGATCCGAAGACAGCCAAGTTCTTTTGCTATTTTCTCTCTTCTCTCTCCCGTTTTGCATCGATTTGCGTGCCAGAAATACCCCGAAGCCCCGGTATTATTCTCGAGCCCCGAGGCAAGTCCCGAGATCCCGAAGATCCCGAGAAGTGCGGTTCCCGAGCCGAAGCTCTGCCCGCGAGAAGTTCGATTTTTGGAGAGATCTTCCAGATCTGCTGAGGATTACTACTTCTGCAAGTCGTAGTGTTGTCCGATCATCTTCTAATCAAGTGAGTGTATACTACCTTTCATAAACACGATAATAATACAAGTATGGTTCGAGTGTATTAAGGATATTGTTGTTTATAGGTGTGAGTGTGTGGTCACTTTCTTCTAATGCATAATTATGAAGTATTTTATACGAAATATGTGTTATGTGTATATTTTGTGTTATATGTGTGAATGTATATTCACTCTCTTCTATCTCATAGATCTGATTTGTTTTTTATGAAATACGTGTTATGTGTGTGTGCCTCATCTGTTATGTGGAATATGTATTGATCAAAGCATGCTATACAAGTTTTTATTTATGTATAAAAATGTATATTTTTATCTACTAATATGTTGGGTAGAACATGGGTAGATAGTTGGTGTGTAATAAACAGATGAGAGGCCTCGTTGTTGTTTGATTCAGTCATCTAGCGGAGTTTAGATGACGACCACAGACTTTTCTAGACAGTCTTGTGGAAACATTAGCAGGTTCGCCACCTGTAGATGTTAATGAACTTGGGTGTTCATTCGCTGTACTCCATCCCCCTCATGGTTGCCTTATTTGACTTATATTGCTGAGGAACCCCCGAAACATGTGTTGTCGCCCCGATGAAATATTCTTAGACTAGGTCCCTTATGTTAGTTGTCTTAGGGACATAAAGTGAGAATAACGGGAATGGGTAATTGGGTTATTGTTGGTTGGTAAAAATTAAATATGATTATTTATTGTGGGTTGAAAACCCTATATGCTCACCAGGCTCCCAAGCCCGACCCACTCAGTTTTATTTGTATTACAGGAAGTGGCACAAGGGCATAAGATGGATGAACCATCAAGTTGTTTTGTTTACAAGTCTGTATATGTATATATTTGTTGAATGACTTGTAATGTTATCGTTTATGCTTATTAGTCTGTATCGGAACATGACACCCCGAGTTTTGATTATATAATGAAAAATACATTTCTTTTATGAAATGCTTTGGTAAACATTGTTTTATCATGTTTTGTTTTTGGGAACAAATTCCGCAACTCTTTCAAATCAAAAGGATTTACTCTGAAAATGTTTAAAAAGCATAAATGAAAATCGGTCTTTTTTGGCCAAGATTTTAGGGATGTCATAGTTGGTATCAGAGCATTAGTTTAAGCGAACTAGGAATTTCTAGGATTTCTAGACTTAAACTTAGAATGCTAAGTGAAATTTTGAGATGTGTGTTTGTGATATTTTAGACACGAGCACTAGTTTATTTTAGGAAAGTTGCCTAAAATGCTTTATGTGCTAAATGTTATATGCTGCCATATATGATATTATTTGTTCGGATCCATGGTCTGTTGCCGACCGGATCTAGAAACCTTGTGTGTGTAGGATTCTAAGCGTACGTCTACGATATTAGAACTAGCATGTAAACGTTTCGGAGTGATAAGGATGATTTGAATATCTATCGTGATTGAGGATCTAATTTCACCTTATTAGGTGTATAGATAAAAAATGGTGAGAACAAGAAATGGAGTTGGAAATGCTGATGAAAACAGGAATCAACCACCAGTGATTGAACAAATACTTGTCGTAGCAGCAGCACTTGAGCCAATAACCATGGCTGGTGTGCAAAGGATGATTCAGACGATGTTGGATCGTCAGATGGATGAAACTAGACGGTTGCTTCAACATAATCGTGAAGAACTGTCAATTCGTGTGGAAGAGCCCGAATTAAATGAAGGGCACTCGGAAGGTGGAAACTTTAGTGGGTCTGTTGGTCAAGCCAACCCACCGATAGTTAGGCAAGATAACCATGATGGAAGGAATGATGGAATGGGATGCAAGTACAAGGACTTTCTAACTTGCAAACCATCGACCTTCAATGGAAAGGAGGATCCGATTGGGGTTATGGATTGGATCTCAGAAATGGAGTTCGCCTTCATGACTTGTGGCTGCAGAGGCAAGTTGCAGACTATCTATGCAGTGCGTCAGTTCCGAGGTGGAGCCATTCGTTGGTGGAACACTCTAGGGAAGACGTTAAGCCCTAATGAGCCACTGCAATTGTCATGGGCAGAGTTCTTGGTGCAGTTCCGAGGTGGAGCCGTTCGTTGGTGGTTGAAAACCCTATATGCTCACCAGGCTCCCAAGCCTGACCCACTCAGTTTTATTTGTATTACAGGAAGTGGCGCAAGGGCATAAGATGGATGAACCATCAAGTTGTTTTGTTTACAAGTCTGTATATGTATATATTTGTTGAATGACTTGTAATGTTATCGTTTATGCTTATTGGTCTGTATCGGAACATGACACCCCGAGTTTTGATTATATAATGAAAAATACATTTCTTTTATGAAATGCTTTGATAAACATTGTTTTATCATGTTTTGTTTTTGGGAACAAATTCCGCAACTCTTTCAAATCAAAAGGATTTACTTTGAAATTTTTTAAAAGCATAAATGAAAATCGGTCTTTTCTAGCCGAGATTTTGGGGATGTCACAAAAAGTCAGTCCATGTTAAAATGATCTTCAATAAAACTCAAAAGAAAGGTAGAAAAGAATCATAAAACTGTTCCAGTTTTTGTGTGAATTTGAAACGTGGTTTCTCCTTTATTATTATAACACAAGTTGGAGTTAGGGGTGAGCATAATAACCGAAAAACCGAACCAAAACCAAATTAACCGATATAACCGAACCATAATAACCGAACCATTTTAAAAACCGTTGGTTCGGTTTCTAATTTTTGTTAACCGATAACTAAAGGTTCGGTTATGGTTTTATAGGCTAACCGAACCATTATTAACCAAACCGCTAACTTTATATTTTAATATATATAAAAATTATAGATTATATATAAAATAATATAGTCAAACTTATTTAAGATCCATTAAAATTTTGAAAATATAATCCATTAATCCTTACTTATCAGGAGACGAACGCGCAATCAAACCATTATAGACCGATCACTCAGATACACATAATCTTCCAATAATACATTGAGTTAGATTATTAATTAATGTTGTAATTCATAATCGACTGATTCTACAATTTGTAAACATTATTCACAGTTAGTTTAATCTCCATACTCATAATCCTAATCGAAGGCTTCTCACACCGTTAATCCTAATCAAATATTGTTTGGACTTTATAGTCCTATTCGAAGGATTTTTTGATTTTATAATCAAGACTTCTAGGTAAGTTAAGTTTTTGGTTCTTTTTGACTATGTGATATATTAAGAATGTATTTTTTTTTGAATTTTTTTGATTTTTTTAGTGTTTTTGACTTAATTACATTAAATGTAAACGGGTGATTGGTTTTTTTTTTTTTTTTTTTTTTTTTTTTTTTTTTTTTTGTTTTATCTAATAACACATAATATGAATGTTTGACTCTTTTATTTAATAGTTTTAATTTAATCGTATGGAACGTGTATGAATGTTTGACTTTATTTTAATATTAATATCAATTATCAATATATGAAATTATTAATGTCAATTTTTTTTAATGTTTTTTATTTTTATTGAATATTTTTGATTTTAAATGTGACTATGTGTTATCTCACTTTAATTATTAAATGTACACATTTTATTCTATAACTATAAGTTATGTTAAAAACATCGGCGTCGTGGACTTTTTGATATTCTATTTTCATTTTTCATGCCAAAATACTTTCGTCGTTTATATTATTTTGAACATTATGGTTAACCAATATTAACCATTAACCAAAACTGTTAACCGATAAAAACCACTAACCATAACCAATATTAACCATACCCAATGGCTACCAAAATGCATTAACCAATCATAATGGTTATGATTCGGTTTTAACCAATAACCGAACCAAACCGAACCATACACACCCCTAGTTGGAATAGTAGAATCCTTCGAGTATGTGATGTTTTGAGTAGATGAGAATAAATAAGTTATGCAATGAGTCATATGTGCAAAATATAAATAACATGTTACTTTCAGAAATAAAAAATGCTTGATATATTTGGTTGAGACCTTTTCACATCCTATTGAAATCGTTTTCAACATATCTTGGCGAGCAAAGTCCTTTTTTGTTCAAGTTGAAGCTAACAAATATTGGAGTCATAAAAATCTATAAAAACAATGAAATCAACATAATTAATTTAATTAAATAGATTTTCCAAAGTCCAAAAACTGCTAAAATGGAAATAGGAAAGCTCAGCAAACGTTTTTTAGCCTAACATAACTCCTTCATGCTTATGGACTGTATCGCCCTCCAATCCACATTCAAATGTAATTACTGAAATAAGTTCCAGGACATTACAATTTTTTTAACAACCGCATCTTCATCTTTTTGTTTCTCATTAATTTGTTTAATATAATCTCATTTCGTGGTTGTTATACCCCTAACCGATGTACAAAATAACCATATTCTGTTCAAGTTCAAAACACACCATGGAATGGAATAACTAATTATGATTCTGTCAAATTCAAACACTACAAAATTTCAACACTTTACCTTTACTAATGTTGGATGCTACTTCCAAAACTTTGCCTATTGAGCTCCAAATTCAACTCACTTTTAGATAATTATAATAGACCTGCATAAAATTTTGAAAATCATTTTTTGTTTTCCACAAACATATGTATTTGATCGTAACATGTATTAATTGTCTAGTAGGTTTTCTTAAACATAAGCATCAAAATAAGGAACACATATATTTTATAAATACAAACAAATATATCATTCACCTAGCTTTTTATTAATATTAAGATAGGAAACCAACATTATTTTGTTTTTGTTATCATTCAAAATAATTTGTAAGATACAAAACCTGTTGGCTATCCAGATGACCATATTTTTTTTTTGAAAATTTCACAGGAGATTAGATTTGTATGTCCGTTATATTCCTTAGAAATGGATTTCACAAAATATTTGTGGGCATCTGGATAAAAAAAAAAATAATAATCATTAGTAAAAAGTTAAAGCAATTAGAAACTTATTAAAAAGATCAACCTTGATATGGATTTTTTTTTCATGATGGCATTGAACAAAGACTCTTCTATATGTGTTAGGTCTATATTGTGTTGTTTCAAATGTATGCTTTATAGTTTTATTGATTCTGAAATGGGCCTGTCCAGGTTCGGAACTACTTAGTTTTGTAGTCTATATATAACATGCATGTAACATTTTAGGGTAAGGCTTTTCAACCCTAAACGCCATTTGTATGCTCTCACAGAGAAGTTCAAATTTTGAGAACTCTTCTAGAGCTGGTTAATCAAAGCATTAGGCACACTTTTGATCATTGATTTCTTGTCATTAATTTGTCTCTCAAATATAGAATCTGTCGATCATTATTATTTTTCACAATTGGTATCAGAGCTGGAGATAGTGTAATTAAATTGCTATTCTTCTATCGAGTAAAGTGTTTTATTAGGGTTTTTCGGTATTCTCATATCTGTTCTTGTTGTCTCAATCGTCTTAATTGATTGTAGATTCTAGATCTAGATCTCTAGTTTTTCCCTTAAACTCGATTCACATTTACACATCTGGTTCTATATTTGTTTCAGTGAATTCTTGATAATATGCCTAACAAAGATCCGCACTCTCTTTCGTTCAATCTCTCAAGCAGTATTGGATCCACGACAAGGATTCCAATTCTCTTTCCAGAAGATTATGAATGTAACATCCGGATTCCCAAGTATCTTATTTATGTATTTATATTGAATTTTAGAGAGGGACTCGGCGAGTGGACGCTGAGACTCGCCGAGTGGGATCACGTATGTTCTGGTTTGGTTAATTGAAGGACTCGGTGAGTCCATACGTGGACTCAGCGAGTCCACACTGTTTAATGAAACCCTAATTTCTCAGGTTTGGGACCTATTTAGGGACCCTTATAGCCACCATTTGCGGCTACCAAACCCTTGAGAGAAACCCTAATAGTGCTTGAGCGTTTGTGAGAGAGAAGAAGCCATTATTTGATCTTTGTGGGTTGGTTTTTGCAAGAAGAAGTTGATTCCAGCTTAGAGCAAGCCAAGGAGGTTGCATATTTGTGGATTTCAAGCAGAGGGCATCATCTTTGAGGTAGCATATCGATCCTCTTTCTATTTTGTTAAAGAATCCATGGATCTAGGGTTTTCTATACCCTTTATTGGGATGATTTGTTAGAGATATGGTCCCTTATCATGTTTAGGCTTCAGATCTGGACACATAGTGGTCCAGAGGACCTTATCCATCTTGCTTTATGGTAAGTTATGAAAGGATTGGACTTAGGGTGTATTTGGGGCTAAATCATCAAGTAGAGTCATTTGGACGTTGCATGAGTATCAAGTTCGAACCTTTACGTGTTTATTGAGCCTGGGAAGGTCAGATCTATGGATTAGAGGAACAGATCTGACCTTAGAAGGTCATTTGAGTGTGAGCATGGAATGAACTCGCCGAGTCCATGAGCGGACTCAACGAGTTGAGTCGGGGTTAACCCATGATTCGTGTCAGGTGTAGCTCGTCGAGTGAAAAAATGACCTGACGAGCCAAGAGAGACCGAAAGGATTCAGAGGACCCGTATGGACTCGCCGAGTCGCCGTTGTGCACTCGACGAGTCGGGTGAAAGTTTGACCATTGACTTTTGTTGACTTTAGGGTTCTGGTCAAGACTAATTCAGGAGAGTTCAGGGTAGGGTAGAATGGTCTTCTACCCAATTTGTAGAGATGAGATCATGGGAGAGTATTGATCGGGAATGTTATTTGAATAATAGGAGGAGGCTAGGTCAGGACGTTGAGCACGAGAGTTTATCCGAATTCATTGAGGTGAGTCTTCTCACTATACTGTACCTGGAAGGGTACCTATGTGTGACTGGGAGGTCTTGTATGATATGATGTATGTGCTATATGCGGTTATGTGATATGTATGTGCTATGTATGTTATGTATGGTAAGGACCGGAAGGTTAATATGATATTTATGCATGTGCTATGTATGTTACGTATGGTAAGGATTGGAAGGTCAAGATGATATGGACCGGAAGGCCAAGAGGGTATGGACCGGAAGGTCAATATGGGTAGGACCGGAAGGTCTACCAGGATTTGGGAGGGAAGTCCCCTGAGACACATGGATCGGAAGATCCTATAGAGTTATGGCCTGGAAAGGCGTATGTGGGGGTATGTGGTATTTTGGGGAGCTCACTAAGCATTTATGCTTACACTTGTTATGTTATGTGTTTCAGGTACGAGCGAGGATCGCGTGAAGGCGCTGGCATGATCCGTACACACTTATAGAGTTTATGATATTGAGATCTCGGGTCATGTTTTGTTATGTTACAGTGGACACATTATGTTTTTATGATTATCGTGTGAATGAAAGCGTTTTTTAAAAATGAAAAATTGTTTTGAAAAATTACGTCGTTACAAGTTGGTATCAGAGCCTTGGGTTGAGGGATTCGGGTGCATCTTCAGATCAATCTGAACTCAAAATGAGGAATTGAGAAAGTTTTTCATAAAATAAACAATTATTCTAAAAAAGTAAAAGGTTTTGAGAAAGACAAAAAGGAGCATTCTGTACGATCAGCCAGCGCCCGAACGGTGATTTCCCAAAATACCCTTACATTATGTGTTATGAGATATGTTATGATATGATATGCATGCTAGAGTTGGCTAGGTATTCATATTAGGACTAGAGTGGCCTGATTTTGTGATGCCTTTTCCTAGTGAGACATAGAGTACCTGTGATCTGGGATCCAAGGAGGAGGACCTAGGGTGAATACTGATGCGGTGTGGACGGTAGTATAGGGCCTGTACTACTGAAGACACCGGAGCAGTGCGCACTCTAAGTAAGAATCCTTTGGGTACTAAGGAACAAGTAGGGTTGAGTTATCGAGTGCGAGTATGCTCGAGCGAGTCTCTGACATTATTATGTTGTATTTGAGAGACATCATGGTTGGGACACGCCACAGACCTGAGGCGAGCAGTGTGAGTGACGAGGAGCTTCATCAGATGATCCACGATGAGGTGGCAGCGGCGATCCGAGCCGAGATTTCGGAGATGTTTGGGTCTATCAAGACCATACTGATTGAGAATTTCGATGAGCGGTATGCCGCGGTGACAGAGGCTGCTGTAGCTGCAGCTACCGCAGCTGTGGCTGCTGCCAGGACTCAGGGAGGTGACTCGTTGTTGTTTCGGGAGTTCAGCAACACGAAGCCACCCGAGTTTGATGGGACGCAGGATCCGATCGCTGCGATGAGATGGATTGATGATATTGAGGGATGCTTCTACACGTGTTCATGTACGGAGCATTTGAGGGTTCGGTTCGCGCTGAACCAACTTCACTTGGAGCGAAAGACTGGTGGAAATTCATGATGGCAAGCTTCACTGTTGCAGAGATTTTAGAGGTGACCTGGGAGAGGTTCTCCACCATGTTCAGAGATGAGTATGTTCCCCCGGTGGAGAGGGAACAGTTGGTTCAGGAGTTCTTGACCCTCAAGCAGGGTACTGATTCTGTTACTGTGGTTACCAGGAAGTTTCATGATAGGGCGATGTTCTGCCCTGAGCAGGTGTCTTCTGAGCAGGCACGTATTAGCCAGTATTTGGGCGTTTTGAGGAGAGACATTCGGGAGTTCGTGTCGAACTCGACTTACCAGACATTTGCTGAGCTCCAGGAAAATGCCCGGAAGAGGGAGACTGAGTTGGAGACTCAGGTGAGGGAGGAGGCCAAGTCTCAGAGGATGGATCGGCGGCCGACACAGTGTCAGCCGGCAGCCAAGCGGGCTAAGTCCGCTGATACGAGATCTGGAGGCCAGAAGGGGCGCACTTGCGGAAAGTGCGACAAGGGTCATGATGGGGTCCGTCGATCGGGTGCTTGCTACAAATGTGGAAAGGAGTGGCATATCGCCAAGGATTGCCCCAAGGGATTTATGGTTTGCTTTCATTGAAACCAGACTGGCCATCGGAAGGCCGAGTGTCCGCAGTTACATCAGGGATCAGCACCGGGATCTACACCTGCTGTTAGGGTTACTGAGGTTCGGCCAGTGAAGGCCGAGGCACCAAAGGCTCGCGGGAGAGCTTTCCAGTTGACAGCGGAGGAGGTCCGTGCAGCGGCCGATGTTGTGGCTAGTATGTATTCTTCATTTATTTATGTTGAGTTGAGATTTTGTGCTTATATGATGTTATGCGTAGGTACTTTTCTTGTAAGTTCCGTACCCGCCTTAGTGTTATTTGACTCGGGTGCGAGTAGATCATTAGTGTCGATTGCGTTTAGTCGGCACATCAGTAGCAGACGTGAGGCATTGAGTCGACCTCTGCGAGTTTCCATAGCTGACGAGCGAGCGGTATATGCTACAGATGTGATACGAGGAAGTGTACTCGAGATCTTTGATATTGAGTTTCCGATAGATCTGGTCCCGATAGCGATGGGGGACGTGTGTGTCATAGTGGGCATGGATTGGTTGAGCCGATTTGGGGCTATTATAGACTGCGAGAGTCAATTGGTGACGATACGAGACCCTAGTGGTGGAGTACTTATGGTGTACGGTGAGGGTACTCGTTCTGAGTCAGCATTTTGTTCGGCTGCCAGAGCGAGACAGAGTTTACAACAGGGCTGCAGAGGGTTTGTAGCCTATGTGATGGACACACGAGGGGCCATTGAGGGGTCAAGTTCGGTGGGTGACGTTCCGATAGTGCGCGAGTTCCCGAATGTTTTTCCCGAGGAGTTGTCGAGTGTGCCTCCCGAGAGGCAGGTGGAGTTCCGCATTGATTTGGTTCCGGGGTAGCGCCTATCGCAAAGGCGCCTTATCGCCTTGTACCGCCAGAGATGTAGGAGTTATCCTCGCAGCTTCAGGAGCTACTGGGGAAAGGGTTTATTCGACCGAGTAGTTCCCCTTCGGGAGCACCGATCCTTTTTGTCAAGAAAAAGGATGGTTCATACTGGATGTGTATTGATTACCGGGATTTGAACAAGTTAACGGTCAAGAACCGTTATCCATTACCGAGGATCGACGATTTGTTCGATCAGTTGCAGGGAGCATCTTGGGTCTACAAGATTGATTTGAGGTCTGGATATCATCAAATGAGAGTGCGTGATGAGGATGTCCAGAAGACAACGTTCAGGACTCGTTACGGGCATTATGAGTTCGTGGTGATGCCTTTCGGGCTCACCAATGCATCGGCAGCGATCATGGATGTCATGAACAGGGTGTGTAGACCGATGTTGGATCATTCGGTGATCGTGTTTACTGATGATATATTGGTGTATTCCACGACCAGAGAGCAGCATGAGGAGCATTTGAGGGAGATCCTCGAAATTCTAAGGTTGGAGAGGCTTTACGCCAAATACTCCAAGTGTGATTTCTGGTTACGAGAGGAATAGTTCCTAGGACACCTCGTCAACCAGGATGGGATATTGGTTGATCCGGCCAAGATTGAGGCGGTGATGAGTTGGGAGGTGCCGGGGTCCCTTTCGGAGATCAGGAGTTTTCTTGGATTGGCAGGTTATTATCGGAGATTCATCAAGGATTTCTCTAGGATTGCCGTGCCTCTCACCAGGTTGACCCGGAAGGGTGTTTCTTTTTCATGGGGTTCGGAGCAGCAAACCTCGTTTGAGACACTTCGCCAGAAGTTATGTGAAGCCCCTGTGTTAGCCCTCCCGGAAGGGATGGAGGATTTTGTGGTGTATTGTGACGCATCGATATCGGGGTTGGGTGTAGTGCTTATGCAGAGGGGGCATGTGATAGCGTATGCATCGAGGCAGCTGAAGCATCATAAGATGAGGTATCCCACCCACAATCTGGAGTTGGGGGCAGTGGTGTTTGCCCTCAAGATCTGGCATCACTATTTGTATGGGGTTCGGTGTACCATATACACAGACCACAAGAGTTTGAAGTATTTGATGGATCAGCCCAATCTGAATATGTATCAGAGGAGATGGTTGGACGTGGTAAAGGATTACGATAGTGAGATCTTGTACCACCTGGGCAAAGCTAATGTTGTAGCTGATGCGCTGAGCCGAAGGGCAGAGAGTGCCCCGATTCGAGGCACTTGTATGAGATTGACAGTGATGACTCCGGTGTTGGACACCATTCGAGAGGCCCAGGCTGAGGCCATGAGACCGGAGAACTGCAAGAGGGATCGGGTGATTAGACAGGTACCTGGGTTTGTTACCGATAGTCGAGGGCTGATGACCTTTCAAGGTCGGATTTGGGTGCCGTATGCAGGCGGGGCACGTACCATTTTGATGGAGGAGGCGCATAGATCGAGATTCTTGATCCATCCCGGGGCCATAAAGATGTATTTGGACCTGAAGAAAGATTATTGGTGGCCTTGTATGAAGAGGGATGTCGTGTGGTTTGTCGAGAGGTGCTTGACCTGTCGCAAGGTTAAGGCCGAGCACTAACGTCCGCATGGAAAGTTGCAGCCGCTTGAGGTTCCTTAGTGGAAGTGGGAACATATTTCCGTGGACTTCATCACCAAATTGCCAAGGACCGTGAGGGGTGTTGATGCAATTTGGGTGATCGTCGACCGGCTGACGAAGAGCACGCATTTTCTTGCGATCAGTGAGAGCTCTTCTTCCGAGAGGTTGGCAGAGTTGTATGTGAGGGAGGTGGTATTGCGTCATGGGGTACCGATCTCGATCGTGTCAAATCGAGATGTACGTTTCACTTCCAGGTTCTGGAAGAAGTTCCACGAGGAGTTGGGTACGAGGTTGCATTTCAGTACCGCCTACCACCCCCAGTCGGACAGACAGAGTGGGTGGACGATTCAGACACTCGAGGACATGCTCCGAGCATGTGTGTTGGACTTCGGAGGAAGTTGGGACACGTATCTGCCGTTGGCTGAGTTTTCGTACAACACAACTAGAAATTTTTGTGCCTTGTAACTACAAAACTTAAGCCAAACTATGAATCAAAGACATGAGAGCATGTATGATGCTTACTCTATGACAACATAATTTCAATCAAACACCTCATACAAGCATTTCAAGTAGTCAATAAGCAATTGGAAACCCTAGAAGTTCTTGTTTAAGTCCGTTTTGGACTAGGACTTCCTTATTGGGCCCAATGGACCAATAAGCTTCCAATTTGACTATCTTGGGCTTAGAACTCTTAAATGGGCTCTAATTGGACCCACTTCCATTTATTTCAATATTTTGGGCCATATTGGGCCTAGAATGAAATAAATTATTTAAATGAACCATATTGGGCCATAATTAACCTAATTTAGCCCTAATAGGTCATAAAAATCACATTTATATTTATTTGGACCAAACATCACTTAACATAACAATGAAAAAGGCTTAAGCATACAAGGCCCAATCCTTTTCTTTTTCCCTCTCCAATTCTCGGCCCAAGCCCAACCCAAAGAATGAAGAGTTGACTTTCCCATGCCACCTCACATTTGTCCATACGATTCCCATGCACCATCTCATGTTTTCATGCAAATCACTTCATAACCTCTCTTCTCTCCTCTCTCTCTTGCTCTCGGCCGAATCCAAGCACACACACACACATTTCACTCACAATTCTCTCAAGAAACTCTCTTATTTCTTCTCCATATTTTCGAGATCTAAGAGGTGTTCAAGGGATTTCTTCCATAAAAATCATCATCTAAGGTAAGATATTGCTTAGATCCATAAGCTAGCTATTTCATTTCATTCAAGAATCATGTCTTAATTCATTCAAACTTATTATCTAACACTTAGAAGCATCCAAGTTCGAGATCTTCCAAGAAATGTTGCTAGGATCGAATTCTTCTCATCTTTTCCTTCCAAAACCGAAACCACACCCAAGGTGAGTTTCATACCCCTTATTTTCGGTTTTTATGAGTTTTTATGGGGATAATACAAGTAAATGTGTAGATCTATGTGTGATTTGATGCATGTATGTGTGTGATATCTTGTGTTTGTGATGAATATGTTATTCAACAAGTGTGTAAAACCGAGATCTAAACATGGGGAAGGAAATAAACATAACCTAAACTATTTTATACTAATCAAGTCAAGAAAAATAGTTTATATGGTTAGGATGAACATACTTGAACATAAAACTCATTTTTGGGCTTAAATTGTTAAAAATATAAAACTAAGGGCCCAAACCGACAAATTATACTTTTTGGAGGGTCAAAAGAGTCCAAACAGTTTCCATGATAATTTTTCTAAAACAAAACATTTTTGAAGGACTAAAAATGTAAATTTTACACTTAATGGGCTAAACTTGGGCTTTTCGGCCCAATAAGCCTTAATATGCGAGATTTTCTAGTTTTAGGGGCTGAAAAGGAAGTTTTCTGTAAAAAAAGGGATTTGAAGTGTATTAAAACTATTTCAATGGTCAAAATGCTTTTCAAATTCAAAAAGGACCAAAAATGTAAATTTTTTCTCATTTGGGCCAAAACTGTAAAATTTGCGAAATTGAGGGTTTTAACCGAGAAAACATTATTCTGAAAAGACTAAAGCTGTTTACAAAACAAAATTTGGTTAAAAATGTCTTTTCAACAAGTTATGATACCAAAGTGTCAAGAAAAATGGTTTAAGGACTAAAATGGAAATTCTTTTATATAAAGGACTAAAAGTGCTAACTTTATAAAAGAAGGGTTGTGAAAAGGTAAAAAACTTACTTTTAAACAAATAAATCCCTTAAGACAAAATACGAGATCCACGACTACCGGCTAAACGTAATAACAAATACACTTTCAACAACTAATATCGTTACCAAACGAATTAATTCGGTCTCGAATCAATAACAAAACAAAAATCAAATAACCGTAGTACTTCAATAAACACGCGACAACTACGAGGAGTCAATATTCAATCTTTGGGCTTGAAAGTTTCAAATCGTGCTTATTGGGCCTTGCTAGCCCAATAACATGATCTTTGGGCCCGAAGGGGACGCGCTTACATGTTAATGGGCCTTATATGACCTAATTCCATGAAAAAGGACTTTCAATAGCTCTATTGTGCTGTTGGGCCCCAAGGGTCCATTAGTACTGCTAGCGAAGTTGAGAAGTCAAATGCGATTCGGGCCCAGTGGCTTTTGCATTCCCGATAGCCTTGAATGACTTATGGAAATAAAGGAGGCTTCTTACCCTCCTTTCTCCTCGGTTGTGGGGCTATGAGAAACCGAGTAAGCAGATTCGTGACGTTAAACAAGAGAAGTCAGGGTGGTTGGATTATGTGAGTAGTATGGACGACACCTCAAGGATCGTTCATAATTTGTAGTTACAAACTAGTCATTTTCAATAATGCGTGATTGTAACAACTCACAACCCTTAATTTATCCAATGTCACCTGGGAAATCAAAAACAATCGTTGTATCGGTATAACAATAAACAAGTCATGTAATTTACGCATTGGGAAAACATCGGATTTTCCCGGGGAGTTCAACACTTTTACCTACGTGATGTATACAAAGTTCAACAATTATACATGTTTTCAAAATCAACAAGCATACTTACGGATCTTCACACTTTTTATAAACAATACTCTTTTCAGAAAATATCAGATTTTCTGGGTTTTTCAAACTTCACAAAAATCATTTTCCATAACATTATTTATGAACTCACCAACATTTCATATGTTGACCTTTTTCAAAATAACTTGTATTCTCAGGTAACAGGTAAACAAAAGAATATCTATCAAGTTATATCATGGTGTTTTGCTTAGATTAATGATCAAACGGTTTATGCTATGAAATTGTAATGTTAAAACAATGTACTGAATGTAAATAATATCGGTTATAATATTTCAATGCATGGTGATGAATGATGTTATGATTCATGTATAATCATTGTGATGGTATTCAATTTAAGTCACAAGAGCCCTCAGACGTTTCCGCTGTCTGGTTCGGGGGTGTGACACTATGTATGTTACATATGTTAAGGACTGGAAGGTCAAGAGGGTACGGACCGGAAGGTCGATATGGGTAGGACCGGAAGGTCTAACGGGATTTGGAGAAAAGTCCCCTGAGACACATGGATCGGAAGATCCTACAAAGTTATGGTCTGGAAAGGCGTATGTTGGGTATGTGGTATTTTGGGGAGCTTACTAAGCAATTTATGCTTACAGTTGTTATGTTATCTGTTTCAGGTACGAGCGAGGATCACGGGAAGGCGCCGGCATGATCCGTACACACTTATAGAGTTTATGATATTGAGATCTTGGGACATGTTTTGTTATGTTACAGTGGACACATTATGTTTTTATGATTATCGTGTGAATGAAAGTGTGTTTTAAAAATGAAAAATTGTTTTGAAAAGTTACGTCGTTACAATGAAGTCTGGGCTTTTCACTTTGAAGATTCTATTCTTGGAATTGAAGAACATGGTTCCACTATATGGCATGCAATGACACAGGATAAGTACATGCATATGGGCACCAGAAAGGTACTCAAGACTTTGGCGGATTACAATGCACTGATTGTTGAACATACTGACGTTCCACAAGATGAGAAGGATAAGTTAATGAGCAATCTAAAAGCAATGAGAATTATTTGATTTTCTCTTTTTCCAGACACTTTTTGTCTTGTGATATTGCAAAAGGTATATGGGATAGGCTGAAGGAGTTGTATTCAGGAGATGCTGATTTAGAACACTCTTTGCAAACAATGCTCTTATCTGAGTTTGGATCATTCATACAAAAGCCCGATGAGAAGTTAGATCAAACATTCAACCACTTGAAGCATTTGTTAAGCAGAATGCTGAAACACAATCTTGAGCGACGTGTTATTGAACAAAAAGTCACATTCATGAATGTACTTATATCCGAATGGAAGGCTATTTTTTCCACTGTTAAGGAACACGAACAATTCAGAAGCCATTCATTGGCCAACCTTGTGCGTATTCTGAGATCTCACAAAGATGAAGTTTTTAGGGAAGGGAAGCTTGTTTCCAGTGTTAGATCCTTGGCATTGGTTACGAACTGAAAGAAGACAACAGAAGAAAATTCCGAATCTGACCTTTCGGAAAGTGAAATCTCAAAAGAGGACAAGGCTCTAATGGTGTCCAATCCTAATAAGTTCTTTAGAAGAATTTCTCTCGTTAAAAAAATAAGTTCAAACAGGGCAACTCCAGTTCAGAAAAAAGCAAGGGATGAGAGTTACAAGAACTCTCAGAATGATGAAGAAAAGAAGTTACAGGGTGACTCTGGCTATGATTGTAATTAATGTCATTGTAAAAACCACTTCGGAAAGGAATGCATGCTAAGGAAGCAGAATGAGAAAAAGGAAAAGGAGAAAGACAAAGCATATTATGTTCAGAAGATAGAGGAAATCAGAAAGAAGAACATATCAAATACGAAACCAATGTTGATTGTGCAGGAAGAAAGTGATGATGGATGAGTCAAGGTGTGGTCTAGTGACTCAGAAGATGATGAGGTAAGGAAACCTACCCATGGCGGGTGCTTTGTGGTGAAGTCAGAAAAGCAGGATTATGCAGGCAAGTGCTTGATGGTTCAAAATGGGGTTTCAGAACCAAAAGGATATGCGACTGATGGAGGAAAGGCTTTAGAAAACTGCTTTGCTGCAAAGACAGTCTCGGAGCAAGTGAAAGAGTGCGAAAAAGTGATCGATAAGCTACATTCAATTATGAAATCTCTTAACATTCCTACTACCCGTTATGATTATGAATTAGACGATCTAAGATATACTATTTCTAATTTTAGTGATAGCTTAAAAAGAACTCGTCTTTGTAATTCTAATATGAATGATCCACTTAACAGGGTAGAATTTAAGGGTGAAGAGAAAAGGTTAAGATTAGAGGGATTTGAAGTAGAGCTCACTAGATCACGAGATGATATTATTTATCCTAAAAGAGACATTATTTCACTTTTGAAACAGAGGAATATTTTTTGTTTGATTGCTAAACGCTTATATTTTAATATTACTCAGTTACATTGGATTGTGAAATAGGAAAAGATTTGAATAAAATGATTTTACCCCTTCTTGAATTGAAAGAGGATGAAATCGATGCTGATTGTTATAAATATGAATCAATTGTTTCTTCAGACGACGTTTCTGATTCATACAGGGTTGGACTTGAGAAAATCGAAGAATATATATAGTACACAGACAACAAAATATGTTGAAAGAAATGTTTAATGAAAACGGTAAAGAGGAAATCAACTCAAATGCTACGCAGAAATATGACTTATTATGCAAGAAATTAAATTCAGAAAATACTTTTGATTTCAAAAACATTCGTGAATATGATGAAAGTGAAATGAGTGAAATATATATAGAGGAAGAAATTAATTGTCCTGCCTTTGTGCAAAATTTTGAAGAACCTAAGAAAAATTTGATTTCAGAAAACTCAATCGAATTCTTTCGAATTGTTGAAAACAAAGGTTCTAAAGTTTTGAAAGAAGAAGCAACTGTTTTTTCGAAAGTCCAAATTATTCCAAATCATTTTTTTCTTAAGAAAGGACTGAATAAAAATGACACATTTGAACTAACGTCACTGGTTGCTGATGATAATGCGAATGACTGCGATGAATTTTTCTGTTCGAAGCCAATAGATAATGCCGATGAAACAAAAGGTTTTTCTAAAATGACCTCTTGGAAAACAAAAGGGAAATACGTTTCAGAACGGTTGAATCGTGGGAACTTTGTTACGATAAGGCCGGACCAAGCGACACAAAAGATGTTTCAAGTGAAACCTCTTCGGAACAGAACGAAAAGCCAATCAGAAAAGAAAAACCGAAATCTAACATTCATAAATCTGCTGAAGAATTAATTGCAAAGAAAAGGTAGTTGAATGCTAGATATAGGAAGAATCTGAAAGTAGAAATCATTTTTGGAAGAATATGAATTCCAATCAAAGTTATGTTAACTTAGCGCAATCTTCTAATCAAAAAGTGAATTCATCTCAAATTCCGAAACCAAAATCAAGTTTTTCTCCAAAGTCACAGATTTCAAAACCAATAGAAAAATCAAAAAAATTTAAAGCTAAAAATAAAGTAGCTTCAAATCCAGAAGTAATTCTCAAAGAATATGACGCTAAGTTGAAAAAGGAAGAAAAATAATTTGCAAAAAAGGTGGCTCCGAAACACAAAGAATTTAGTCATTGCAAATCTAATTCTGTTGAAATTAATCTTTCTGACAACAAAGTTGAGGCTTTCAAAATAGAAAAAGGGATGAATCATAATTTGAAAAGAAAATCCTTTTGGGTTGACAAAACTAATATTTTTCCTATGCAAAAGAAATTCTCACGAGGACCCAAGAAGGCTTGGGTTCCTAAAACTCTCTAAATTTTGCAGCTTATGCGTGATGAACAGTATGAATTTGAATGGTACATCGACAAGACTGTTCTCGTCACATGACTGGGAGGAAAGAAGAACTAAGAGAGTTTCAGACTTTAAAGGATGGTGGAAGAGAGAAGTTTGGAAACAACGCCACTAGAGAGATAAAAGGCTACAAAATGATAAAATGGAGAATCCTCAATTCGGATGGTAGCATACATTGAAGGGTTTCAACACAATCTGATCAGTGTTTCGCAATTGGTTATAGGTACAGGTCTAAAGGTGTCATTTGATGAAGAATGTTCGGAAATACTTGAAAAGAAATGTAAAGCAGTGCTTCTGAAGTCAAAAAGGAAGGGAGAGATGTATCCTCTGAATCTGAATCCAATCATAGGGAAACCATCTATTTGCTTGCTTACGAAAGCATCTTTAGATGATAGTTGGCTATTGCATAAAAGGCTTTCCCATCTGAATTTCAATGATATTAACAAACTCGTCATTGGTGATCTTGTTCGCGGTCTACCTCTTTTGAAATTTGAAAAGGAACACTTATGTGTTGGCTGTGAGCTCGAAAAACAAACCAGGAAGAGTCACTCAACCATCATAAATACCAAAATCTTTGAGCCACTATAATTATTGCACATTGATCTTTGTGCTCCATCAACCATAGAAAGTATTGGTGGTAACAAATATATTCTGGTTATTGTTGATAACTTTTCTAAATTTACCTGGGTATTTTTTCTTAGACTTAAATCTGAAGCAACATAAAAGCTAATAGATTTCATCAAGCTGGTTGAGCTACAATTATGAAATCCTGCTCAGAAATTTCGTAGTGATAACGGTTCGGAAATCAAAAATCATGCATTTGAAGAGTTCTTAACTAGCAAAGGGGTTGCTCACAACTTTTCTTCACCTTATACTCCACAACAGAACAATGTAGTTGAAAGACGAAACCGCTCTCTTTGTGTAGCTGCAAGGACAATGTTATCATTTACGAATCTTCCTCTATACTTCTGGGAAGACGTAATCACAACCACTTGTTTTACTCAGAATCGCTCCTACATCAACAAACGATTTATGATTACTCCCTACGAAATCTTGAACAATCGGAAACCTAACAATAAATTCTTTCATGGATTTGGTTCCAGGTGCTTCTTTTTCAATTCTAAAGAAAATCAGAACAAATTCGATGTAAAAGTAGACAAAGGAATTTTTCTTTGACTTCAAAGGCATATCGGGTTCTGAACATGAAATCAAGAAAGATTGAAGAAACATGCTATGTCACCTTTGATGATAACTACATGAAGAAATATTAGAAAGAAGATTGTCAGCCTGGGGAAAATCTTCTAGTCAAAAAATTCAATGATGATTCCTCTTATGAACTTATATGAGGATTTTTTTAATTTGTTTGATGAGCCTGAAAATCCATTTCCTCAGAATCGAAGGCCAAAGATAATCAAACAGATGAATTGATTAAGATTGTTGACGACATTGCCGAAAATATTGAGATAGAGCCACCAATTCCAAATCAACCTCAACAAGAACCTTTTGATGGTACATTCTAGAGGGAGAGTTCCACTTCGAACTCCAATACCGATATTCCTTTCCAGGGGGAGAATCCAATTCTGAACGAAGGGCCCCAAGCAAAGTTCCAGGGGAGAGTAATGAAAATAATGACTCTGATGCTCAATCAGAATTTGAAGAAGTTTTTGCTGAAATCGATCCAGCATATGATCATAACTATCCTCCTATGAAAAAATGGACCAAAGATCATCCAAGATCTCAAGTGATCGGAGAATCATTTTCAGGAGTTCTTACACGGGCTCAACAAAAAGCAAATCAAACTACATTATTTTCTAAATTGGAATTTTGCATGTTTAATTCTTTTATTTCTAAAATTGAGCTTAAAACTGTGAAATTTGCTCTTGATCATGCAGATTGGGTTCAAGCTATGCAGGAAGTGTTGGGTTTTGAGCATTCCAACACTCCTAAGTGTACATGAAACCCTAAATACCTTGGATCTATGTTTTCTCTATTATACATGCAATTATGAACATCCAAGGTATTATCCTAATTTAGCATACAAAATAATGAATATAACAAGATAAAATACATACCTCTTTGATGTAGAATATCTTTATGAAGCTTGAGTGCCTAGTGCCTCAAGTGTGACACCTCAAATGGTTCACACAACACCAAATACACTTGGAATAACTTGATAGAGACTTGAACACTCCTAAAATCGGCTAGCCCTTTCTTATTATTCATAGTGGCCGATTTTTCCCAAAGAATATGATCTTATATAGTTGCTACAATTAGGGTAAACCCTAATTGTCATGGCCTTCCATTTCCTTGGATCCATGGGTTCAAATACACCATGGAGCATCCATGTACCATCCTATGGGTTTTAGCTCAACTTGATTATCCATGAAGCATTTGCCCACTATACAAGTATAGATGATTTACACAATCAACCCATATATTTAATTTGTCTTCTTTTGATCACTTAATTAATTCTAGATTAATTCTTGATCAATACTAATTAAATAATCCTATTAATATATTAGAACTTATAATATATTAATCAACCTTAAGTGTTATTTCTCTCATTATAGTCTATCCAAGTGCATGATGCCATGCAACCCAAATGGACCATGCCGGGCCGGGTCAAGTCTTACCAATTATAGTTATGGACTTAGACATTAATCCAATAGTCTCGCACTTGGATAAGTCTAAAACTATTATTGCAACTATGACTTCAAGAACCGACTGGCAATCGTAGCTCTCAAAAGCTTCCGTTGAACTCTGACCTTGCCGATGAACTCTGACCTTTGTCAATGACTTGTCCATTAGATAAGTGATCATATATTCCTCCATTATAGATATCATATTGTAACGCCTGTGTTTCCGGGCTTGCCATTTTTTAGCAATGTAATAGTCTAGGTTAACCTTTGTAACCCGTTTTGAAATAATAGAAGTGTATAATTTGAGTATTATGTGTTATGTGCGTAATTGTGTGTCTTAATTTAATTAAGAATAAAAACTAAGCGTCAAAATGAAATGTTAGATAAAGCCTATATCTATGGATAATGTTGTAGTAGTTGAAACGAGGTTTCCGTGCATATAAAGAACGCCAAAATCCGAGTTATAACGAAGAAGTTATGACCTGTCGAAGTTTCGCGACAGAACCGGCACGACCCAGCGCGACGTAAATAGTGAATTTAAGGTAGATAGATATCTATCCTTAGTGATCTAAATGAGAATTGAAGATCTCATCGATAGTAGTGCAACGACGGAAAGACGGACGGAAACGGAGTTCAGATGAAGGAGTTATGAATTTCGAACGAAGTTTTCCTGTCCCGGCCTACTAAAGATAATATATAAGTAATATGCTTATAATATATTAAAAATAAAGTCAAAATTAGCCAATGGAGTCTAAACGAGAGTTGTAGAGCATAATCTCACCTTCGCGGAGATATAAAGAACGTCGAAAACGGAGTTCGTATGCGAAAGTTATGAATTTCTGAAGTTCGGGGCGCGAAACCCCAAAACTGTCAGAGACCACGACGTGGCGAGCAGTGCCATGACATGGCAAATCTCCTGTCACCTCCGGAAGGCCCCCAGATGCAACTTGGGATGACGCATGCAGTGACGACCAAGCCCACGACGTGGAAAAAGGTTGCCACGACGTGGCAAGGGCCAAATTTTCCCTATAAATAGATTTGAAGGGCCAGCCGTTTAAGGTTGCTATTTTCTCTCTTTTCTCTCCCGTTTTGCATCGATTTGCGTGCCAGAAGTACCCCGAAGCCCCGGTAATATTCCCGAGTCCCGAGGCAAGTCCCGAGATCCCGAAGATCCCGAGAAGTGCGGTTCCCGAGCCGAAGCTCTGCCCGCGAGAAGTTCGATTTTTGAAGAGATCTTCCAGATCTGCTGTGGATTACTACTTCTGCAAGTCGTAGTGCTGTCCGATCATCTTCTGATCAGGTGAGTGTGTAGTTACCTTCTTCCAACACATTATTATAAAGTATTATATATAAAATACGTGCTATGTGTATATGTTTTTTTGTTATATGTGTGAATGTATATTCACTCTCTTCTATCTCATAGATCTAAGTTATTCTCTATGAAATATGTGTTATGTGTGTGTGTGCCTCATCTGTTATGTGGATTATGTGTTGATTAAAGCATGCTATACAGGTTTTCAAAACTATGTATAAAAATGTATATTTTATCTACTAATATGTTGGGTAGAACATGGGTAGATAGTTGGTATGTAATAAACAGATGAGAGGCCTCGTTGTTGTTTGATTTAGTCATCTAGCGGAGTTTAGATGATGACCACTGGCTATTCTAGACAGTCTTGTGGAAACATCAGCAGGTTCGCCACCTGTAGGTGTTAATGAACTTGGGTGTTCATTCGCTGTACTCCATCCCCCTCATGGTTGCCTTATTTGACTTATATTGCTGAGGTACCCCCGAAGCATGTGTTGTCGCCCCGATGAAATATTCTTAGACTAGGTCCCTTGTGTTAGTTGTTTTAGGGACATAAAGTGAGAATAACGGGAATGGGTAATTGGGTTATTATTGGTTGGTGAAAATTAAATATGATTATTTATTGTGGGTTGAAAACCCTATATGCTCACCAGGCTCCTAAGCCTGACCCACTCAGTTTTATTTGTATTATAGGAAGTGGTGCGAGGGCATGAGATGGATGAACCATCAGTTGTTTTGTTTACAAGTCTGTATATGTATATATTTGTTGAATGACTTGTAATGTTATCGTTTATGCTTATTGGTCTGTATCGGAACATGACACCCCGAGTTTTGATTATATAATGAAAAATACATTTCTTTTATGAAATGCTTTGGTAAACATTGTTTTATCATGTTTTGTTTTTGGGAACAAATTCCGCAACTCTTTCAAATCAAAAGGATTTACTCTGAAAATGTTTAAAAAACATAAATGAAAATCGGTCTTTTCTGGCCGAGATTTTGGGGATGTCACACATATGGACTGAGACATGGATTATAAATCATTCTCTCTGTCCATCTGTTGTTTCCCGATTTCCGATTCGTGATGACTGACTGATTGAACAAATCAAATCAGTCCTGGCTTTGCCAAGCACTCACATGTATCGTCATTAAATCATCGAGGGGCCCACATATATCACTTTTATCCCGAAGGTAAAAGGAATGGATAAACTTCGACTCATATGGCTTGTTCTACTACTTGTTGAATCATACACAAAGGCACGTTTTATAACATCGAGTTACCAATGCGTTTTCGTGCAATCAATGTACAACCAACTCATAGTAACAACTCATATCTCTAGGTTTGAAGAATATAAGATATTATCATCTCATGATCACTCGTGATAAAATCCATGAAGTGGTTCAAATGAGCACAGGTTGAATCCAATACTCAGAACTTATGAGCACTCATGAGTGTTGTAGCCCTTTGTCCAACATCTTAGACCTCTACAAGCCAACCCATGACAATCTTGATTCATATCTACTTCCAACATATGACTGACTGTGGATGGTTTGAATAACTTAGTCAATCAGAACAATGACCTAGTTATTCTGGAAGTCGAAACATGCAAAGCGAAACCCAAAAATAATCGAATCCAATATGGTCTTAGAACTTATGAATATAAATAAAACACCTTTTATTTATCACCATATGATTACACATTATTCATTGTATACTGTTTCAACTATCAACTTAATTCTTGAATTAAAACAACAGTTGTCCCATGCTCCAAGCATGTACACAATGTTTTCTGAACACTAGTCATGCCATACACCAAGTATGCATACTATGTTTGTCTATGACCCTTACTTTGTGAAATAAACCAATTGACCAAACTTTCAATGATTCTAATTTCACACTCCCGAATTCTTATGGCAAATGCAGGAATTCCAAATTCATGCCATTTTACCTAAATCTGTTAGATTCTCAACTTATATGCAATGATTCTCTTGTAATGATTATGCACAAAGTCACAAAGATTTGACAACAAACATTACAGAGCATTCCAAAGAAGATCAAATCCTTGGGAAACATCCTTCTTGCATTAAGTATCCTAATCTTATACAGACTTATTTAACAACTTCCACCAATGGCATCATTTCCACATTCCCTTTTTGACTATCACTTCTGAACAAGAGTTGCCTCTTTTCAGAATATGTCAATATGGTCCTTCCAACAATTAACACTATACTACCAACTGTCCCTGAGCAACCAATCTTTGATAAACCTTAGATTGTCCTCGACAATTGCTTAATTATTTTAGTCATATCCAGTTCTAGACCTTTTAACTTCTTAATGCCCCAGGCATCTGGAAAATTTTAGACAGGATGAATATAGCACATGTAATCGATCCTATATTCGAAGCATATGGGACAAGATTCATGATTTCTCACATAAAGACTAAACCAGTCTTTTGCTATAATATTTTCATTTCTACTTGCCAAGTTCTCATAATTCAGATTATGAAAAGGGATGCCGTAATCATAATCGAGATTTAGAACACAAATAATGAACCCATATATAGAATTTCCTTATGTTGAGCCATTCCAACATGAAATTCATATATATTCTTGACTAAATTTGATTAAAATCTCAATCTAAGCTTTTAGAATTAAAATGAAGTATAATTTCCTTTCCCTTAAGTATAGCAAAACAACTTTTTCAACCACTGCAACCTCACGAATTGAAACTTTGTTTTTCTATAATTAACATTGCTAACTTGCAACCTCTATCAAAATTATCATGCTCCCACTAATATGATGATTAGTAGCATAACACTTATGCTCCCACTAGCTTTGACATGTACTCAGAAATCAACTGAACTTCTAGAAAAAACAATACTTTATTGACTTTCTTTCCAAAGTTCAGATTTCTGATACTAGATTGCTTTGAGAAAACTTTATCAATATCATACACCTTATCTTAGATTTCTCATAGGTGTGTCTAAACAATTTCAGAACTATGAAAATGGATGCCGTAATCATAGTCTCAATTGTTTAGACCTTTGCCACTTCTCACAAGTCCATGTTAGTGTGCCGGTTAACCACACAGCTCCACTAACGACTTTGAGAATGCAAATATGACAATTGCAATCTACTTCAAATCTACTTGGTGGAAGTGTTTCCTCACCATCGTTTTCATGAATCGGAGAGAAACCTTATGACCCTTATATTTAATGGTGTATGTGTTCTTATCCATGTGAATTGTCAAAACCATAGTCACAAGACAAGGATAATGACAAATCCAAACTCATATGGACTGAACTCAATTTTAATTTCTTGCCACCTGGCAGCTTAAGGGCCCGCCATTGCTTCCAAGTAGCTATGCAAACAATTGAGAACATGTAGAACTCAAATGTATAGCCAACTTAACTGGAATGGGCACAGAAAGGTCAACACGATAGGTTATAAACCTCACGTCGTGTGTTAGCGTTAAATTGCAGGTTTTTATTCTTGATTAGATCTTGAACTTCTTTTCAGGATCTTTAAGACTCCCACTGTCCTCTTGACTTATAAGACTATCTTGCCAAATATTCAAGAGATAGTGTGGATTCTAATCAAGACAGACACTTAACACAATTAGCCTTAGTTGGTCTTTGTTTTATCCAAAACATCAAAACTTACCAATTTCAAATGTACAAGAGTAGAAAACTTTTACTCTTACATTTGACAAGTGTTTTTTTAAACCTTCTTTAAGACATGTCACTCAAGTTACATATGACTCTAAGAATTGTTATGGAATGAAATATTACTCATCTTCTTGATTTAACCACTTCAACAATTCATAGCTCCTCTTCTTAGCTATCAAAATGCACTTAGAGAATGAATTGCGATAAGGTCTCAAAATCATTAAGATGGTCTTAAAACATGATACTAAAGTACTCTCCCATCTTTTTAGATTTGAGAAACTTTTATCTTTCTGCCTAAATTGATTCTTCTTATTCGCTCTGCCATACATTGGAACCTTTTCCAATGTCTCAAAATTACACTCAAGCTTGTAGGTATAACCATATTTACTGAGCTATAGTAAATTATGACGAATAGTCTTATCGATCTTTTATGGTGGACTCTGACCAGTGCACAAGAATGTGTACCCGATCCCTTAGTCCTTCACTTGACTCACACATCCATGTGAACAAGTAGTTAGTCTTAATTTTTCCAATGCTTGAAAGTTCTCATTCATCATGCTATACAACTTGCATGATTCCAAGTTTCTATCCAACTGAAACTTGGGTGATGAGAATCTTTCCTTATTTGGTAAATTTAGACACTACTACAAATGAAAGAATCAAATTCATATTTCCATTCTTGCTCTTAATGGAATCTTATAAGCAACACAAATTTTCACAAATGCCATTGTAAGGATATTTTAAAATAAATAAAATCAAAAGATTTACCTTTTATTTTAAAACTTTGCGGAAAAACTTATCCTTACAACGCAAAAGAGCAAGAAAACTATGTTGTTATCTGTTCCTAAGCAATATATCATAACTCCTAAGAAGTAGCTCAAGAATCCGATCTTCAAACTATGTGATAGAAATCCATCTACGCGATCAGATTCAACATATTCTTTCTTTAAGTTTCTTCACTTTTCTTTGATTATTAAAACATCAACATGTGACCCAGTCACATCATGTATCAAGAATCTCAGAATAGAAACTTAACAGAGTTAGATAGTGGACTTTACCTGAAGTAGAGTCAAACATATTGACTTTACCAGCCTTATGATCTTTCAAGTCAATGTGGCAGCTTCACAACTAATTCCCTTTCCTTTTGGCAATAGAACCATATGGATCCTTTGGGAATGGTACATGGGATAATCTCAGACCTAGACTTTCTCTTTACCATATGGTCAACCGAGTTGATTATGGCCGATCCCTTTCCATTGGGAAGAGAATGTTTTTTTTTTTTGGATTTCCAGTGTCACCATTTTCAATGTCCATAAAGTTTTTGGAATGTTGATCTTAGCAAATAGACAAGATCATTAAGAGTCTTGTCATAGTTTGTTTCATAGGAGTCCCAATGGAACTCACTATGAGACATAGAAAGTGATTGAACCACCAACTTTCTCAAGACTTTGACACCCAACTCTCCCGACTTGTCAATATGTGACTATATCTCCAAGATGTGATCACACATAGACCTTGCCTTGCCAATAGGGCTTGAGTGACCTTGAACTTGTGGGTTAGGGAGAATAATTGGATGAGGTGGAGGAAGTGAAGTTCCAAGAGATTTGGGGGGATCATAGATGTCTAAACAAGACATATTTTGGGAGATATTCAAGATAGTTGATCTAAATTCCTTAATATAACAGCCAATATGAAATATTAAGGCTAGGACCCTACAAACTATTTTATAACTTGGAAGAGGGATGCCGTAATCCAAGCTATAAGATATTTGAAGGTAGGTGAATGATGATTCACCAATTTCCACCAAGATAAACAAAATGTATTATTAGGTTTTAATTGGTTTTGAAACTCCTAGGTTCTTTTGAGATTCATTGAACTGTTCAACGACATGTTTCAATCTCGAGTATGCCCTTCAAGTTTTGTGACTGGGATGCCGAGGATCAAAAAACAATGTGTGAATAACCATGCAAATATACTTGGTAACCTTAAGTGTCTACCCCTCAATCGATGTGTCGGGTAACCACACACGCTCCATCGATACTATGATAAACATTAAGTTACCCTTTCCCTATCTTGTTAAATACGAGTTAGTGTGCCGGTTAACCACACACGCTCCACTAACCGACTTAAACAAAGTGCAAAGTGTAATTTCATGGATTAGCACCTTATTCACATTTTCCTAAGTAACTAAGATTGGGTATTTATAAATGGTTTAGTTACTTAGTATTTATCATTAATACTTTTAATGAAGAGAGAATTCTAGTCCTTGTCCTACCCGTTCGGCTAACGACCCTCCACCGGTCAAGGAAGCGGTGGGTGAGAGTGGACACCCATTAAACTGCCATTTTATAGGCAGTAACCTTATACCCCCTTATAGACCGGCTTCGTGAATGAGGCCTACTAATGGTAAGACGACTTGCTCTTATACACATATATAAATATTATTAACTTATAATATTCTAAAGTATAAGGGTTGAATTTTAACTTTTAAAATTCTAAGGGCTTAACGTGGAATTAAAGTATTCATAAGAGAAAACTTTTTCAAATTCCAAAACTTGAGGGCAAGTTTTGAAACTATTCAAAACTAATTAATTCCATAACTTATGAGTTTAAAGTAGTTTTAATTAAAAACTCTTCAAGTTCCATAACTTGAGGACAAGTTATGGAAGACTTTAAACTAATTAATAAAAAAAATAACTTTTTTTTATTGTAACTTATGGAACTAATTAAGGTTACTTTTATTTATTTATTTATTATTTAATGAAGAGACTCTTGAACCTCCATAACTTGAGGACAAGTTATGGAGTCATAAAACCATTTAATTAGAACTAGACTCTTCATTTTGTAACCTTTGCCAACTTTTATGAGTTTTATGATTCTTAAATGTGACTTTTCATATCACTTGAGGACAAGTTACAAAAACACACTTTGGAATCAACTCTTAGATTAAAATGGATTGAAATCAACTATTTCACACAACTTTTCTATTAATCTAAGAACAAGATAATTTAAATCATCAATCTTCAAGAAATTAGCATGAACATACAAACTAATACAAATCTTGAAATTATAACAATTATCTTAGAAATTGGATTAGCATGAGCATTACTACATCAGAAACAAGTTTATAAGTCCAAAACATCTTAGGGTAATGTTCCTAGTCCAATTCCAACCAAAACAATCGAATATATGCTATCAGGGGGTCCAACTCGTCGAGTGCACTAACCAACTCGGCGAGTTGGATGCATTTTGCCTTTGACTCGGCGAGTCCATTCATGGACTTGGCGAGTCTGCTGTGCAGACATCATCAAAACTCGATTTTTCAGCTACTTTTGCAAGTATAACAAGAAAACAAGCCTAGGCTCTGATACCACTATTGGGTTTTGAGCATTCCAATGCTCCTAAGTGTACATGCAACCCTAAATACCTTGGATCTATGTTTTCTCTATTATACATGCAATTATGAACATCCAAGGTATTATCCTAATATAGCATACACAATAATGAATATAACAAGATATAGTACATACCTCTTTGATGTAGAATATCTTCATGAAGCTTGAGTGCATAGTGCCTCAAGTGTGACACCTCAAATGGTTCACACAACACCAAATACACTTGGAATAACTTGAGAGAAAATTGAACACTCCTAAAATCGGCTAGCCCTTTCTTATTATTCATAGTGGCCGATTTTTCCCAAAGAATATGATCTTATATAGTTGCTACAATTAGGGTAAACCCTAATTGTCATGGCCTTCCATTTCCTTGGATCCATGGGTTCAAATACACCATGGAGCATCCATGGACCATCCTATGAGTTTTAGCCCAACTTGATTATCCATGAAGCATTTGCCCACTATACAAGTATGGACAATTTACACAATCAACCCATATATTTAATTAGTCTTCTTTTGACCACTTAATTAATTCTAGATTAATTCTTGATCAATACTAATTAAATAATCCTATTAATATATTAGAAATTATAATATATTAATCAACCTTAAGTGTTATTTCTCTCATTATAGTCTATCCAAGTGCATGATGCCATGCAACCCAAATGGACCATGCCGAGTCGTGTAACGCCCGTAGATCCGGGCTAGCCAATTTGGAGATAATACTGGTCGAAAATGAATTTTCAACAAAAGATTATTTAGAATAAATAATCTTAACCAACTTGTAGAATATGTATCAAGGGTTCCGTAGAAATAAAGAACGCCGAGATCCGAGTTATAACAAAGAAGTTATGACCCGTCGAATTTTTTTTTGGCAAAACCGGCACGACACCGGGAGACGTAAATAGCGAATTTACGATAGAGGACTTTTTAGACTTAGTAATCTAAACAAAATTCGTAGAATATGTCAAACTGAGAGCGTCCATAAAAAGAACGCCCAAATCTGACTTCGTATGAGGAAGTTAAGATTTTTCTAAGATTTAGCATAGCAGTGCACAACCCGAAAATACGAATTTTAGATCGGTCGATTTTCATCCAAAGAAATCTAAACAAGAAATGAAGATATCGTTAATAGGAGTTAAACAATAAAAAGACAGTAAAAAACGGAGCTCGTATGCGAAAGTTATGGACAAAGCTTAGTCTCTACTTTTCGAGCGCGACAAATTCGATACAGTTTTGTAAACCCGAGATAGATTGAGAATTAGCCAACGAGGTCTAATTGAAAGTTTTAGTACTCGTAAATACCAACACATGGATATAAATAACGTCGGAAACGGAGCTCTTATGCGAAAGATATGGACAAAGCTTAGTCGCTACTCTTCGAGCGCGATAAATTCGATACAGTTTTTGTAAATCTAAGATAGAAGGAGAATTAGTCGACGAGGTCTAAATGAAACTCGTAGTCCTCATAAATACCAATGCATGGATATACAGAACATAGAAAATGGAGCTCGTACGCGGATAATACAGACAAAACTTAGCGGCTACTTTACTATAAAATCCCTATAAATAAAGGGTGAACCCTTCATTATTTCTTCACACCATAAGCCTTTATTTCTCTCTCTAACCTCCCTAAACCCCTCCAAAGTCTAGGGAACCTCCCTAGCACGAGAAGAAAGCCCCGGAGCGCCCAACGGCTCCGAGAAGAAAAGCTTTCGACTCAGAAACACTGCTCCAGCAAAGCCTGGTTTTTAATAAAAATTCGTTTTTTTATCAAGAAAAATTGTTTTGAGATAACGAAGTGTTGTATGAGTTCGAAATCACAACCTAATCAAGTGAGTGCATGGTCCCTTTCATCTTACACATAGATATGAAGTATTTTATATAAACTACGTGCTATGTGTGAATATTATCTGTATAATTGCTATCTATGCTGGATGAATGATTTTATACATGTTTTAAATGATTTAAACTATATATGTATTTTATATCTACGATAATGTTGGGGTAAAACATGGGTAGATGTAATAGATGGAGTATGTGTTGGATGATGAGTTGAGAGGTTAAATAGACCGTGAGGTGAGGGTGAGAGATGGACGATGTGAGAAGCGTTTTTCCCAAATGATGGCCCCGTCATTCAGCAGAGTATGGATGACAACCACATAGTATTCTAGACAGTCCAGTGGAACAATAGCAGGCTCGCAACCTGTAGGTGTTATGAACGATGTGTTCACCGGTGTACTCTAAAAACGCATTGACATGTATTGCGAGTGGATAATGTCGATAAACGAAATAGCCCTGGCAGCTATGGATTTAGTGTCTGTCGAGAAAACCCTGGCAACTATGGATTTAGTACCTATTGAGTAAGCCCTGACAACGATGGATTTCGTGTCGATTCCTTAGGATGATCCTTAGGAATGAATTAACGAGGAGTAGTTGATTCTTAGGGTAGACCCTTATGAGTAAAAAAGATAATGGGGATAAGTAATTGGGTTGATTGTTTGATTGTTTAAACATAATAATTATATTATTGTGGGTTGAAAACCCTATGTACTCACCAGGTTTACCAACCTGACCCACTCAGTTTATTTATATCACAAGTGTTGATATGAAGTCACATTACACTGAGAGATTAAAGAGATGTAGATCACTAGTGTAAATAAATGTAAGTTCTGTTTATGCTTATGTTTCTATATTGACGATGACATCCCAAACGTTTTAAAATGAATAGAATACGTTTCTTCGAAAATGTTTTGATAACGTATTTATCGTGTTTTTCTGGGAACAAATTCCGCAACATTTTTATGAAAAGAAGTACTCTGATTTTACAAAGCATAAACAAAAATCGGTCTTTTCTGGCCGTGAAAAAAATGGGGATGTCACAGTTGGTATCAGAGCATTAGTTTAAGAGAACTAGGAATAATGATTTATTTCTAGACTTAAACTTAGAATTCTAAGCGATTATCGTGAGGAGTGTGTTTAATATATTTTAGGAAGTACAGATAAATAGACACAAGCACTAGCTTAATTAGGGAAGATGCCTAAAATGCTTTTATGTGCTAAATGATTTGTGATGCTTTATGCTATCGTTTGATCGAATCTATGGTCTGTTGCCGACCAGATCTGGAAATTTTACGTGCTCAGGTTTCTAAAAGTTTAATTACGATATTAGAACTGGCATGTAACTTTTTGGAGTAATATGGAGGAATACGCGTCTACATCTTCCTCTATCTATATTATCGTCTCGATACACCGAACGCCTGCTTTGGTGTATAGAATGTCATGATAAGGACTCATAGCAGACTGAGCAAATGGAGGAAATAAGAAGGCTTACGATAGTGAATGATACCTATCGGAAGATATTTTAAGAGAGGTGTCTTGCCTTTAGAATACGTCTGATAAAATAGCAGTACGTCTAGAGAAGTACGGTACATCTGAATGTACACATTTGATTGACGGGATGATAGAATGATTGGTGTGATTCCTAAAGTTTTCCTATCATTTGGAATTTCCATCACCAATCGATTTGAAGTAGAATTGATGATTGAAGATATGCTTGGAAGAAGTCCTAGTAGAGTCTAGGGAAATTTTTATGATTATTTGGACACACTCGTATGTGTTAATTTTTTTTGTGATTTTAGGAATTAGGGACTGCGAGATAGTACTTGGGACGAGTATGAGTAGGTGTGAAAGGTAGCAGATGCATATACTACCGAAAGCACAAGACTCACGCTTGGATCAGGGAAAGTCACAAGGTTACCAAGAAGCCAATAATTGAGTCCGTTTTATTCAAGCATGTCGTTACCATCGTTTCGGTAATGACTAAGAAGATTGTTGTTATTCTGACCCTAGTAGTCATATCAAATTGAGTCCGAATACGATGAGTATGATACGTGGTTTAGAGAACCAAGTCCGATGTAGTATCTGACTTAAGCTAGAAGATTGAAGTGAAAGACAATCAAAGCGATCAGTAGAGGTATCGGGATAGTTTCTTGTAGCTAGGAATGCTACCTTTTAAGATGTGATTATATCACATTAGAACATGAAGGGAGGTATAGTCTGTTCTGGAAATTTGACTCTAAAAGACCTGAGTCTAAGCGTTACAACATACGATGTTAGGTCATTACAATACGACACATCGGTCCATGGTATTAATCCTAAGATTGTTAAGAGGAAGAAGCAGTCTCCAGTAAGGATCAAGATTATGACTTGAAGGTCATAATTGGGAGTCCAATGTGAGATAGGAGCGGGTCCAAGATCAGGCACCGCCTGTAGTCAGGAAATCTTAGAGTTAGATACTCGTTTGAAGAAACATCAAAGTTACGGTTATTACTTAGGATGAAGAGATAAGGTACAGAGTCATCATGTGAGCCCTGTTTCTTTGATGATTCCGGGACGTAATCATCCTAAGGGGGAGATAATTGTAACGCCCGTAGATCCGGGATAGTCTATTTAGAGATAATAGTGGTCGAAAACGAATTTTCAACAAAAGATTATTTAGAATAAATAATCTTAACCATGTTGTATAATATGTCTCAGGGGTTCCGTAGAAATAAACAACGCCAAAATCCGAGTTATAACGAAGAAGTTATGACCCGTCGAAATTTTTTTGGCAAAACCGGCACGGCACCGGGAGACGTAATTAGTGAATTTACGATAGAGGACTTTTTATCCTTAGTAATCTAAACAAAAGTAGTAGAATATGTTAAACTGAGAGCGTCCATAGAAAGAACGCCCAAATTTGACTTCATATGAGGAAGTTATGATTTTTCTAAGATTTAGCATAGTAATGCACAACCCGAAAATTCGAATTTTAGATCGGTCGATTTTCAGCCAAAATAATCTAAACAAGAAATGAAGACATCGTTAATAGGAGTTAAATGATAAAAAGACAGTAAGAAACGGAGCTCGAATGCAAAAGTTATGGACAAAGCTTAGTCTCTACTTTTCGAGCGCGACAAATTCGATACAGTTTTGTAAATCCGAGATAGATTGAGAATTAGCCAACGAGGTCTAAATGAAAGTTGTAGTACTCATAAATACCAACGCATGGATATAAATAACGTCGGAAACGGAGCTCGTATGCGAAAGATATGGACAAAGCTTAGTCACTACTCTTCGAGCGCGATAAATTCGATACAGTTTTTGTAAATCTAAGATAGAAGGAGAATTAGCCGACGAGGTCTAAATGAAAGTTGTAGTCCTCGTAAACAAAAACGCATGGATATAAAGAACGTAGAAAACGGAGCTCATAAGCGGATGATATGGACGAAACTTAGCGGCCACTTTACTATAAAATCCCTATAAATAAAGGGTGAACCCTTCATTATTTCTTCACACCATAAGCCTTTATTTCTCTCTCTAACTTCTCTCTAACTTCTCTCTAACCTCGCTAAACCCCTCCAAAGTCTAGGGAACCTCCCTAGCACAAGAAGAAAGCCCCGGAGCGCCCGACGGCTCCGAGAAGAAAAGCTTTCGGCTCGGAAACGCTGCTCCAGCGAAGCCCGATTTTTAATAAAAATTCGTTGTTTTGTCGAGAAAAATTGTTTTCAGATAACGAAGTGTTGTATGAGTTCGGAATCACCACCTAATCAAGTGAGTGCGTGGTCCCTTTCATCTTACACATAGATATGAAGTATTTTATATAAACTACGTGCTATGTGTGAATATTATCTGTATAATTGCTATCTATGCTAGATGAATGATTCTATACATGTTTTAAATGATTTAAACTATATATATATATATATATATATATATATATATATATATTATATCTACGATAATGTTAGGGTAAAACATGGGTAGATGTAATAGATGGAGTATGAGTTGGATGATGAGTTGAGAGGTGAAATAGACCGTGAGCAGAGGGTGAGAGATGGACGATGTGAGAAGCTTTTTTCCCAAATGATGGCCCCGTCATTCAGCAGAGTATGGATGACAATCACAGACTATTCTAGACAGTCCAGTGGAACAATAATAGGCTCGCAACCTGTAGGTGTTGTGAACGATGTGTTCATCGGTGTACTCTAAAAACCCATTGACATGTATTGCGAGTGGATACTGTCGATAAGTGAAATAGCCCTGACAGCTATGGATTTAGTGCCTGTCGAGAAAACCCTGGCAGCTATGGATTTAGTGCCCGTTGAGTAAACCCTGGAAACGATGGATTTCCTGCCGATTCCTTAGGATGATCCTTAGGAATGGATTAACGAGGAGTAGCTGATTCTTAGGGTAGACCCTTATGAGTAAAGAAGATAATGGGGATGGGTAATTGGGTTGATTGTTTGATTGTTTAAACATAATAATTATATTATTGTGGGTTGAAAACCCTATGTACTCACCAGGTTTACCAACCTGACCCACTTAGTTTATTTATATCACAGGTGTTGATATGAAGTCACATTACACTGAGAGATTAAAGAGATGTAGATCACTAGTCTAAATAAATGTAAGTTCCGTTTATGCTTATGTTTCTGTATTGTCGATGACATCCCAAACGTTTTAAAATGAATAAAATACGTTTCTTCGAAAATGTTTTGATAATGTATTTATCGTTTTTTTTCTAGGAACAAATTCCGCAACATTTTTTTGATGTATATCAAATGGATGTGAAGTGTGCATTTCTGAATGGAGAACTTGAAGAAACAATCTGTGTTGAAAACCTCCACATTTTGTGAACGAAAGACTTACGAATCATTGCTATGTTTTGGATAAAGCGGTATATGGTCTTAAACAAGCACCGAGGGTATGGTTTGAAACTCTGACCCGTTTCCTTAAGCAATCTAAATTCAAACAAGGTACTATTGATCCTACTTTCTTTCTTAAAAAGGAGGGTAACCATATAATGATTGCTCCGATTTACGTTGATGACGTTATTTTCGGATCAACTAATCCCAACTTAACAACTGAATTCCGAAAGCTAATGAATACAAAATTTGAAATGAGTTCTATGGGTAAAATTAACTTTTTCCTTGGATTGAATATAAGACAGAGTTCAGAAGGTATATTCATTAATCAAGAAGCCTTCACAAAGACCATATTGACAAAATTCAGAATGGTGGGTGATTCTAAAGTTAAAGTTCCAATGACGTTTGGAACGAAACTCACTCCTTCACTTGATAAGTCAACAATTGATATTACTTTGTATTGTTAAATGATTGGGTCACTGTTGTATTTAACTTCAAGTTGTCCCGACATTATGTTTGCTGCGGGTTACTGTGCTCGATTTCAAGCCAATCCGCGAGAACCTCATATGTTAGTTGTCAAGAATATATTTAGGTATCTAAAACGAACCACTTCTCTTGGTCTATGGTATCCATCGAATTCAGGATTCTTTGTGTAAGCATATTCTGATGCTGACTTAGGAGGCTGTGGTCTTGATCAGAAAAGTACATCAGGTGGATGTCAGTTTCTAGATGACAAACTTGTTAGTTGGCAATCTAAGATGCAAACTTGTTTATCCTTATCTACAACTGAAGCTGAATACATCGCAACAACATCATGTACATACCAAGTAATGTGGATTCAGAACCAACTTAGAGATTATGGAATTATGATGAAGTGAATTACATTGTATTGTGATTCCAAAAGCGCTAGAAGAATCTGGCACAACCTAGTGCAACACTCCAAGATAAAACATATAACACTAAGATACCACTTCATTTCGTTAGATCCTCAGATTAGTTGGCTGGCATCTTCACAAAAGCCTTACTTGAAGCTACGTCCAATCTGATTTTACATGGGATAGGAATGATTGAAGATGACTTAGTTCCGAAGTCAACTTCGTAATCAGAAAGTAGTGTTCATGTTTCAAATGATTCCGAGCTTCAGAATTTTTGGAGATTCATTTTTCAAATTCCGACTGGATCCGAGCTTCAGAATGGTTCGGAATCTACTGTTCATTGGGGTTTCAGAATGCTTTGTATCCTTTGTACATTAAGTCACTTTCGACTGAGTCCGAGCTTCAAAATAGTTCAGAAGTTACTGTTCATTTATGTTTATGAATTCTTCTGTCTTATTTTTTTTTATTTTTTTTGTTTTTCGTTTTTTTTTTCAGAACATCAAAAATATGAAAAATAATTTTCTTTTACTTCTATTTTCATTTTCTTTAGAAAATTCAAAAATTCAAAAATACTTTAATTGTTTCTCTATTTTCTTTTCAAAAATCAAAAACACTACAAACATGCCATTTTCAAGGAATTGATGTTCTTTTCTCAGGTTAATTTTCTCCATTACCTTAATTCAGAATGAAGTGGCAGGTATGATTCTGAAACTGTATACTAGTTAAGCGTCCCTAGAATCATGTTGCTGTATGTTGTCTCAAGCCTCTAAGACTCTATGTTTTAAGCCTTAATGAAACTTTCATTCCGATCGTTTCTTCCTAATCAAGCTATCAAATCACATATGTCATCGAGCTACCTTACTCTTCTCATATTGAGTTAAAATTTTCCTACTTGGTCATTTATTTATAACAGAGGTACAATATCTTCTTCAGAACCAATCTATACAATTTCTCCATCAATTTTGTATCCATAAAAGTAACCCTTGAGACTCTCAGATATTACCACAGACGTTTATGGTTACACAACATTTGTGTTTATGATCTTAAAATTGTTATCCCCACGATTTTGAGTGAAACCCAAAAATCCGAAACCTACTTCTGAATTGAAGGTGAACAACTAAATGTTCTAGATTTTTTCACCAAGGAATTGATGCATAAAACCTTTTTGGTTAGTATCGTTCCAAGTTTGAAATCTCAATTTTCTTTTTGAGTGATCTTAATGAAATGCTCTCGACCTAAGACATTTCTTCCCAACAAGATCCAATATTTTTTTTTTGAGATTTCCATCATATCGAGTCACTTAAAGAAAATCCACAACTACATGTTCTCATGGCTACCCTGGTCAAACAAGTACTTCTTTCATATCTTTGGACTTATGTCAAGTTTCAGAATCTGGTTGAAGCTTAAGCCACCCTTAAAGCCTATCAAAATAAGCCTTTCACAGTTTCTATATAAACTGGTGATCATAATTCAACAGGATACAACATAAGCACTTCAGAGTCTCTCTTGACTCAGAAGGAAGAAATCGTTGCTCGGGGTTCATCTGCTTTTCATATCGATTTGACTTGATATCACAGAATCCCATAAATTTAATTTTCTCTATTTCTTTTTCTTTGGCACACTCTTGCACAAAAATACTTGTGATTTTTTAAAGTCTGGTTCTAATTCCAATGTTCGCTTTAATTCATAGAACATGTCTTGGTCTCAAAGTAGGTGAATTGTTTGATGATTCCGAATGTATCTATTCAGAAACGATGGTTTCTTGCAGATGAAAATTCAAATCAGGCGTGAATTTTGAATTCCCTGACACATGCGTGTCCATTACAACGGTGTCTAACACCTGTTGATGAGCTGGCACGACTTTACCGACTGATTTTATGGGATATAGGAATGTAGAAGGGTGGTTTTCTCACTCCACTCATTACATACTATATAAAAGGGTTTTTAAACAGTGCAATTTCTGTCACCGCAAACACTATTCCTAAAACCCTCAAGAAAAAACCATTTTCTCTCTATTGTTCATCATCTTCTTCGACGCATCAATGGCAGGTTCATCTGAAAACATCTGATTCACCGATCAATCAGCCTCTGTCATCATGCTCACCGTGAAACACGGCCAAAACTTGATCATTGATCTTGATTTCTCACACTACAATGAATTGCTTAGGACAATGGTTGAATGCCTAAAGTTCTTGCCACTGGCTCAGGCGTTAACAATGGTGGAAACTGTTTCACTGGTTTATCTCTCGAAGACATATGCATCTGCTATCTACAACAAATAAGAAGAGGTCATCCACTTTAGGTTGCTTCTCACAAGACCTCCATCACAAAGCCCTACTTCAGCAAACTTTTAGGGCTTGCTCTACCTGATGTTCATGTGGATCCTGAGTCGATTTAAACCTTTGCCCTAATTGAAATGTTCAATCAAATGGGATACACAGGCGATATCTATCTGTTGTCAAAGTTCAGGAAACCCTTCCTTCCTCCAATGTGGAATGGGTTGCTCACACTATTGTTGAAGAGTTTCTCCGAGATGGTTGCAGGTTCAGATAGTAGAGGTAAATTGTTCTACACTCTTATCTATAGGCTCTTTCATGGGGGTGAATCTCGATTATGGGTCTGTTCTGTGGGCCCAAATCATTCAGAGCACCATCTCTTCTACTCGACACACAGAGATTTCTTGTGCATGATTTTGGTCAATTGTGGTCAATCGTGCCCTAGACCACTTCAAAGTTCCCTTGATGACTGATTTGGTAAAGGCAGAAATTCCAAAACTCCAAACCTCCACATTTGTGATGTCGAATCCTAGGAATTTCATTTTTATTGGCTCAATTCCGGATGCTATGTTGGAAAAGGTTCCAATAGATAATGCTATAGTGAGGGAGTATCAAAGTTTACCATCTTCAGGTGTTCGAACAATTCCAGCTGTATTACGAAAGTTGATAGATTAGGGCACCAAACCAAAGAGGGGAGGAAAAAGAAAGGCCAATGCAGCTCCTACTAAAATTGTTAAAGCTCCAAAGAAAACGAAGAATCAAGCAAAGAAACCGAGATCTCCATCGCCGGTTATTCAGGAAGATTCAGAATCAAGAACTCTTACAGAAGTTCGAGAGGAAGATACAATATGAAATGAGGAAGAGGATACTACAGCAACTTCTGAGCCAACTTCTACCGAACAGACTCCCAAGGTATCTACTCCACCATCCTCCTCTATTCCCAGTTCTTATATCTTCAACACAATTCTCCAAGAACCCTTTTTGAACCTTACTACTACTCCACCACCCCTTCCTGTTACTCCGGCAACCTCACCCATCACTTCAACAATTTTGATTTCCCCCGTACCTCCACTACATCAAATGAGTTATGTTGGAATTTCTCTTCCTCAGATCTCCATCCCATTAACCTCAACTATGCTTACTGACTCCACCAATCCTACACAACATCAATCACCGGTACACCACAAGTCCCTATATCCGAGTCCGTTTCGGAAGAAGTGCATACTTAATGCATTCATGTCAACACATTTGATACGGGGGAAAATATCCACACCGGTATGACTTTCGAACATATCACTTCAACCAATACTCCTTTTAATGATTCCAAAGACATCTTGTTTGGAGATGATTAGGAGCCTATTTCTGATTTTGTTCATCCCTTTCACAATAAACCTCAATAGTGATGATGATGCCCCAATGACCAAAGGGCAGTTCAAGAAGCTTAACAAAAAATGGATTCTCTTTTAGAGTCCTCCACATCTTCATCTTCCCCCAAATGAGAATACATGCTGACATCCCACAATGCCATTATGGAGATGCTCATAAATGTAAACGCCAAAGTACTTGAAGATGTAAGCAAGGAAATTCAAGCTTCTGAAAAGACCATTTAGTTAATGACTGTAAAATTCGAAAAACTATCTGAGGAGGTGACAACTTTTAGTGCTGAATTTAGAATCTCTTCTGAAAAAAATACCGAAGCCATGAATAAAGTAATCACAGGATTTCCCACTTCTTTGCAAGTTGAGAAAGATGCACTCTCACTTGTTCGTTCAGGAATCAAAGTGGAGAAAGCTAAACTTACTTCCTCCGTCCTTTCCAAGATTGAAAAGCTTCAAGAAGACTTGGCAACAAAAAATAAGATAATGGATGAGTTAACTGAGAAAACTCAGAAGAATAAGGTCCTTTCTGAAAAGTTGAAAAATGCTACCCAGTCTAAAACCAACCTTGAAGAAGAGCATTCTTTAGTCAAAGGGTGCATTTCTGAAATCAACAACTACCTGATGAGGCTTGTTAAGACTTGTCACTCTTTATTCACTGTCTCGGTTCGACAACAATTATCGGAAAAGCTTCAAACGGTTTTCGCTAGGCTTAAGGGGCTTTTCCGAAACAAGTGGGAGACAAGGATCAACGGCCAAAGACTGAAACTAAATAGAAGGATAATGTAGCATATGGTTCAGGAAAAGAAAAAATCAAAGGCAAAGGTATCTTGGAAGATGAAACTGAGGATAATCCGATGATGACCGGATTCGAAAGGATTGCCATGGAAAATGAGACAAAGAGCTAGATGATCTCCAAGCACTTCGGAAGAAATTAGAGGCAGAGGAAGCTGATACTAAGAATGCGAAGCTTATGCTTGAAACTCAGAAGTCATTGTTCCCTCCTTGGATAATGGAGCACATTCAGAAAGAGGCAATTAACGATCAGAGCATCTACTGGATGGATCCCCGATCTCATTTGATTTGAACAAAGATGTGGAATCTTAATTTGATTTTCCCATCACACCAAGGGAATTTCTCTTTCGTTGTTTTGAGAAGATTGAGAAGTCCTTGATCTCGGACAGTGTAGTAAATCAGAAGCTCTTTTCATTTTACATGAAGTACGCCATGCCACAGTAGAGGTCTTGGAGATTGAAGAAAATAAGTGGTGCAAAGGTTGGATCGCCTGTTCAGACCGAAGATGTTACATCCAAAATAAAAATTAGTATGTCTTGGAACCTTTGAATAATTTTTTTTGGCATAAATAGTCCCTTAGTACGCTGGGCGTACTTAAGTGTACGCTTAGTGTACTACGTCCCTTTCTGGTCGCAGGTGGTTGGCAGTACGCTGGGCGTACCATGAGCTACGCGGGGCGTACATGCCAGAGAAGCAAAACCCTAATTCTCGGACTTAAGGCCTATATAAATGACTTTAGGCTCCTTGGAGTGAGCCCTAGAGAGCCTCCACTGGCCTTAAACATTATTATACGTCTGGAAACCTTGAGAGAGCACCTTTAAGCCTTTTATGTGTGTGTATGTGTGGTCTTTAGTGCCCATTTCAAGAGGAGTAGTTGGTAAAGCAAGCTTGGATCAAGTGGGTGTTTCTGGATCTTTCATCATAATCATCTTTCAGAGCTTTTGGAGGTAAAAAGCTTGCATCTTTCATCTTATTTCTTTAGATCTTGCTAGGGTTTTGTAGTTGGTCCCTTTGTTGAGCATTGGTCCTTATTTGTTGGCTTGGTCATCCCCATTTGTTTAGAAAGTCAGATCTAGGGTCCTTAAGCCATCTAGAAGCATAAAAATAGGATCTTGGTGGTAGTCTTGACCTTGAGCATGAGTTAAAGACCTTAGGAAGGTCTTGATGATGGTTTTGGAGGTATAAGGAACATGCAAAGACATAAAGTTAGCAACTTTATGCCTTAGGACGTGTTAAAGAACCCAATTCTAGCTCTTGGACATAAAAGAATGGGATATTAGCACTTAATTGGGAAAGTGCTTAACTCGGGCGAACGCCGAGCGTACTCTGTGTATGCTGCGCGTAGCCTTTGAGAGCCCAGTACGCGACGCGTACCAAATAGGTACGCTAAGCGTACACAAGGCAGATTGGGCCGTTTCTGTTTTGGGGCTGGCGACTTTTGGGCCTCATCTTGGTTATTGGGTTGACTGCATTCTGTGAATATTGGGCTATATCTTTGGATTTGGGTCATGGACTATTGTGAGGGCCTTATTAGGCCAAGAGGCCCATTAGTAATTTTTCACTTGGACTTTGGGCCCATTATCAAAGGATGATTAATTGGGCCGCATGAATAGGGTTAGGGTTTGGGCCTTTCCCTCTTGATTAATTTAAGAATCTAATATTATTTAATACTATTATCCAGCACGTGAGATTTCCGGATTATTAGGAGAGTAACTTTGGTTTTCGGCAAACGGAGGTGAGTCTCCTCACCATACCCATGGGTCTAAGGCACCAAGGCCGAACCATTATATGAGATGTGATACGTGTTAGCCATTCTGTGAAACTATGTGCTTGTGATTATGTTGGTATGGAAGAACTCGGGAGCTGCCCGATCATTTGTGTCTCTTGCGCTTAACAAGAAATTCCAGGATACACCAGGGACTTTAGGTTCCCCGCTTGAGGTTGAAATTGTAGACGATCGCACCGTGAGTGCTGCTAGGGTGTATCGAGACTATGTTCTGAATATGCATGGCGAAAGTTTCCACGTCGATTTAGTCCCGATACCGTTGCGAGGATCGAAGGTGATTATCGGTATGGATTGGTTGGGAGCTCACGGGGTCATGATAGATTGGGAGCGCCAGTCAATCAGTGTTTGAACCCCATGTGGGGGAGAACTAGTTATACATGGGGAAAAGGCCTCGCAAGGACCAATCCTCTGTTCGGCGACACGGGCTAGGAGGTTTTTGCAGCAGGGCTGCACGGGATTGTTGGCTTATGTCTCGGATACGAGGGTGGAGACAGTAATAGATGTGGGCAGTATGCCGGTGGTACAAGAGTATCGGGAAGTTTTTCCCGAAGAGTTACCAGGAGTGCCTTCGGAGAGGCAAGTAGAGTTCCGCATCGATTTGGTGCCGGGTACCGCCCCGATAGCGAAGGCACCATATCGATTAGCGCCTCCGGAGATGCAGGAGTTATCTACGCAACTCCAGAAGTTGCTAGACCGAGAGTTCATCCGTCCGAGTAGCTCTCCTTGGGGAGCACCAATTCTGTTTGTGAAAAAGAAGGACAGGTCTCATAGAATGTGCATCGATTATAGGGAGCTGAACAAGATAACGGTGAAGAACCGTTACCCTTTACCCATGATTGATGATTTGTTTGACCAACTTCAAGGTGCATCTTGGTTCTCCAAGATAGATCTTCGGTCCGGATATCAACAGATGAGGATTCGGGATGAGGATATACCGAAGATAGTGTATAGGACCCGATATGGGCATTATGAGTTTGTAGTGATGCCGTTTGGGTTCACCAATGCCCCCGCATCATTCATGGATCTCATGAACCGGGAATGTAGAACAATGTTGGATTAGTTAGTGATCGTTTTTATAGATGACATTCTGGTCTATTCCAAGATCAAGGAGCAGCATGAGCAGCATCTGAGGGAGGTATTAGAGATTCTGAGGGCAGAGAAACTTTATGCGAAGTTCTCCAAGTGTGAGTTTTGGTTGCGGGAAGTTCAGTTTTTGGGGCATGTCATTAATGAAGATGGAATTTCGATTGACCTAGCCATGGTAGAGGCGGTGATGCGATGGGAAGTACCAAGGAATGCATCAGAAATCCATAGTTTCTTGGGCCTAGCGGGTTATTATCGGAGATTTATCCAGGACTTTTCCAAGGTAGCAGTGCCATTGACCCGCTTAACCAAGAAAAATGTCACCTTTCAGTGGGGTGAGGATCAATAGATAGCATTTTAGACCCTAAGGAGGAGGTTATGTGAAGCTCCAGTCTTAGTTCTAACGGAGGGATTGGGTGATTTAGTGGTATATTGCGACGCATCAATCTCGGGCTTGGGGGCGGTGCTGATGCAAAGGGGGCATGTGATTGCCTACGCCTCGAGGCAGTTGAAGCCTCATGAGGCAAATTATCCTACGCATGACTTGGAGTTGGGAGCAGTGGTTTTTGCTCTCAAGTTATGGAGGCATTATTTGTATGGAGTACGGTTCTCTATCTATACCGACCACAAGAGTCTGAAGTATTTGATGGACCAGCAGAACCTCAACATGCGTCAGCGGAGATGGCTAGATGTACTAAAGGATTATGATTGCGAGATTTTATACCATCCAGGAAAGGCCAACGTGGTGGTAGATGCCTTGAGCCGCAACGCAGCAGGATCCCCGATCAGGGACATTTGTCTGAGGATGACTGTGTCTTCCCCATTGTTGGATATGATCAGGGAGGCTCAGGTCGATGGGGGTAAAGAAAGAAAATTGGAAAATAGAGAGAATTCGGGGGGCAATATCCTTTGTTTGTAAAAGACAGTCGTGGCCTTTTGACGCAGTGTGGACGGGTATGGGTACCCGTGTCTGGGGGAGTAAGGCAGAGACTGTTAGAGGAGGCGCACAATTCGAAGTTCTCTATACACCCAGGGGCTACAAAGATGTATAAAGATTTGAGACTGAGTTACTGGTGGCCCTGCATGAAGCGGGAGATCGCCGGGTTCGTGGAGCGATGCTTGACCTGCAGGAAGGTCAAGGCCAAGCATCAGCGGCCTCATGGGAAGGTCCAACCGCTGCCCTTTCCTATGTGGAAATGGGAGGAGATTACCATGGATTTCATTACAAGGATTCCAAAGACGGTGAGAGGTGTGGATGCCATTTGGGTTATCGTGGACAGATTGACGAAGAGTTCCCATTTCATTCTGATTTCTGAGGACATATCCGCAGAGAAGCTGGCATATATTTATGTTAGGGAGGTGGTGGCTAGGCACGGGGTGCCCGTATCAGTGGTTTCGGATAGGGATGTACGGTTTACATCTAGGTTTTGGAAGAGGTTGCACGAGGAACTAGGCACTCGACTACATTTCAGCAAGGCATACCATCCTCAGACCGATGGCCAGAGTGAGAGGACAATCCAGAAGCTGGACGATATGCTCCGTGCCTGCGTGTTGGACTTTGGAGGAAGTTGGGATTCGTATCTCCCACTGGCAGAGTTTTCGTACAATAATAGTTATCATACTAGTATTGATCGGGCCACTTTCGAAATGTTGTATGGTCGGAGGTGTAGGACTCCGATGTGTTGGGATGAGGTTGGACACCGAGTCATGGGGAGCACGGAAGTAGTGCTCAAGACGACTGGATTGATTCAGCAGGTGCAGGAGCGATTGCGAGTCGCTCAGAGTCTTCATAAAATTTATGTTGATCGTCGTCGATCAGACCTGGAATTTCAAGTGGGGGACTTCGTATTGCTGAAGGTGTCGCCCAAGAAAGGGGTCATCAGATCTCGCAAGCGGGGCAAGTTGGGCCCTCGGTTTATAGGCCCGTTCAGGATCACGACCCGAGTTGGCAAGGTGGCTTATCGTCTAGAACTGCCGGAGGAGCTTGGCCAGATTCACGACACCTTCTATATGTCTCAGCTTCAAAAGTGTGTTGCTGATGAGTCTGCAATTATATCCTTAGATGACATTCAGGTGGATGGAAGTTTGAATTAAGTAGAGAGACCAGTCGCCATCATAGATCGGAAGATGAAGGGTCTACGGAACAAGGAGGTGAAGTTGGTAAAAGTGCAATGGCAGCACCAAAGGGGCTCTGAATGGACTTGGGAGCCAGAGGAGGAGATGCGGGAGCACTACCCGGAGCTATTTGCAGCTGCAGACTTCGAGGGCAAAGTCTAGTCCAAGTGGGGGAGAGTTGTTACATCCAAAATAAAAATAAGTATGTCTTGGAACCTTTGAATAATTTTTTTTGACATAAATGGTCCCTTAGTACGCTGGGCGTACTTAAGTGTACGCTTAGCATACTACGTCCCTTTCTGGTCACGGGTGGTTGGGGGTACGTTGGGCGTACCATGAGCTACGCAGGGCATACACACCAGAGAAGCAAAACCCTAATTCTCGGACTTGAGGCCTATATAAACGACTTTAAGCTCCTTGGAGTGAACCCTAGAGAGCCTCCACTGCATGTAATGTTATTAAACCTCTCGAAACCTTGAGAGAGCACCTTTGAGCCTTTTAAGTGTGTGTATGTGTGGTCTTTAGTGCCCATTTCAAGAGGAGGAGTTGGTAAAGCAAGCATGGATCAAGTGGGTGTTTCTGGATCTTTCATCACAATCATCTTTCAGAGCTTTTGGAGGTAAAAATCTTGCATCTTTCCTCTTATTTCTTTAGATCTTGCTAGGGTTTTGTAGTTGGTCCCTTTGTTGAGCCTTGGACCTCATTTGTTGGGTTGGTCATCCCCATTTGTTTAGAAAGTCAGATCTAGGGTCCTTAATCCATCTAGAAGCATACAAATAGGATCTTGGTGGTATTCTTGACCTTGAGCATGAGTTAAAGACCTTGGGAAGGTCTTGATGATGGTTTTGGAGGTATAAGGAACATGCAAATACATAAAGGTAGCAACTTTATGCCTTAGGACGTGTTAAAGAACCCAGATCTAGCTCTTGGACGTAAAAGAATGGGATATTATCACTTAATGGGGAAAGTGCTTAACTTGGGCGAACGTCGAGCGTACTCAGTGTACGTTGTGCGTAGCCTTTGAGAGCCTAGTACGCGGCGCGTACCAAAGAGGTACGCTGAGCGTACACATGGCAGATTGGGTCGTTTCTGTTTTGGGGCTGTCGACTTTTGGGCCTCATCTTGGTTATTGGGTTGACTGCATTCTGTGAATATTGGGCTATATCTTTGGATTTGGGTCATGGTCTTTTGGGAGGGCCTTATTGGGCCAAGAGGCCCATTAGTAATTTTGGACTTGGACTTTGGGCCCATTATCAAAGGAGGATTAATTGGGCCGCATGCATAGGGTTGGGGTTTGGGTCTTTCCCTCTTGATTAATTTAAGAATCTAATATTATTTAATACTATTATCCAGCACGCGAGATTTCTAAATTATTAGGAGAGCAGCTTTGGTTTTCGGCGAATGGAGGTGAGTCTCCTCACCATACCCATGGGTCTAAGGCACCAAGGCCGACCCATTATATGAGATGTGATACATGTTAGCCATTCTGTGAAACTATGTGCTTGTGATTATGTTGGTATGGAAGACCTCAGGGGGTTCCCGGGGCACTTAGGTATAAGACATGTGAGGGTTTCCTTGGTATCCTAGGTTGAAGACCTCGGGGGGGGGGGGGGGGGGGGGGTTCCCAAGGCATTGGGCTAAGACCATGAGGGGTTCCTATGGCACCCAGAGTAAGACTGTGGAGGGTTTCCAGGGCTTCCTTATGTGTTGGCTTGCATGGTTTATATGTTTGTATAACTGATTAGCATGTATTATATACTTTGTGCTAATGTGTGAGTGTGCTCTGGGGAACTCACTAAGCTTTCCAGCTTACTGTTTGTGGATGTGTTTCAGGTACATCGGAGGCTAAGGGCAAAGGCAAGGCGTGATGGCGCGGCGTGCACTCTATCTCTCTTTTATTACTACTTTTTTGGGACACTCTGATGCTTTAGACAAATTGTAATAAACGTGGATTTGAAAACATTTGTGATGAAATTTATGGTTAATGCAAGTATTTTTATAAATTAAAACTAAAAAAAATTGTTGTCGAAAATTGGGTTGTTACAGAAGACTTTCTAAACATACAGTTCAAGGGATTTAGAGGAGCTAATCACATTGTAGATGAGTTCACTTTGGCAGACTTGCCATTATTGAACCCATACGACTGTATCTCCTTGTTCCACATTGTTTCGAAAGTTGAAAAGAAGTATGATCCTATTGTTTCCTGATGAGTTATAAAAACTCTTGATCGATTAGATCTTCATAACAGGTAAGTAAAGAACGTAAAAAACAAGGAAATAAAACACAAGTATGGATCACAATGAGTCGAATGATTAGATTACTCAATCCTCAGCAGAGCTCGACTAAGTACTTCTGCTGTAGAGGACTTCTAGGGTTACAAAATAAGAACGATGAATATGCTGAACAATCCTTCTCTAATCGTTACTAATCCTCCCTTTTCTTCTAGGATGCATGCAAGCATCTATTTATAATAAACCCTACAAAACTCACGGATGGACATGCCCATACCGGAGATAAACATTAGACTAACTAACGAGCCCAATGGACGCAACACAATACTGGACCTAACAATCTCCCCCTTTGCGTCAATTTGGAGCGAGACTTCATTTCTTCTTGCTTGGGCCAGCAGCGGGAACCTTTTTTGTTGTAACAAACAGACGTGAGATAAGTGCAAGGATAGTCTGTCTGAAGCGAATGTACCATTGAATCATATCATCAAAGTACTTTATATCATCCGTTGTATTCTGCTTACACCGATGGATGATCCCTAAGACGTGTTCCAAACAAGCAGTTGTGTAGAGATGTTTGTCTGCCAAGGCGAAAAGACATTTCTGTCCTTCGTTTCTGGTAAACATGACGGAGTTTCTCTTTGGGTCAATCTTCCCCATCTGCATCATGTTGAGATCACTGGCAGAGCCAATAGGAGATATGGTAGGCTTTTTCTTGAATACGCTCGCTATCTCCTGATCCATCAGGGCAACTTCCATGACATAGCATACAAGCATCCTCTTAAGGTGGTCGATGATCGGACCATATTCAGCTTCGTTTGTAAGAAGGATGTTGTGCAAGATAATCCAGTCATGGGGATTAAGGTTGGGAAGATCTGCAAGTGAGATGGCATGTTCGGTCTTGGCAGATCCCCGTAGTATCTTGAACCGAACGTTGGTGAAGTTTCCTTCCCTGTACGGCTTTAGGACCCGAACATTGATGATTTTCTGAGCGCTCCAAGTTTGGTATTGTGGTTGAGCTGCCCTCAGATAAAATTCGACTAAGTCCCGATCAACCTTTGGATGAGGATGAGGGAACTCAGCAATGTTGGAAAAGGCATGAAAAATAAACGCCTTTCGGGTCAGTGGCATATTGAACTGAGAGTCGATATTGTTAGAACGATCTAAAGAGATCACGGGTTCTAGCCACAAGATACTGGCTGTTTCGATGGCTTCTTTAATCAGTTTCTCAAGAGTCCAAGGAGGAAAAAGAGTTTTCTTGCTCTCGAGAAGGTCGTGGGCTTCTTTCTGTCTTCTTTCGGCTTCTTCAGCCTCTCTAGCCACACGAGCGTTGATGTCATCCTCTTTATCTCGACCTTGTCTCTTCAAGATGTCGGCAATTGTCCCCTTATCGTCATCGTCACTCTCCTCAACAATTTTCTTGCCCTTGTCTTTCACACCAGAACCTGAGGCTTGGCCTACTGGAGGAGGTTCAGTTGTGTGTGTTGCTGTTGATGTAGGAGGCGATTGAGACACATTCTCTTTTTCTCCCCCTTGTTTCGAAATGGACACGAAATCAAGAAGCCCTTCTATCTTGCTCAGGAGAGAGAGGTCGGGAGCAAGCTTCTCTGCAAGGTCACGCCTCACAGAATAATTGAGGATTGGGTCATGTGCTTCAAGGATGTTTGAGATAGCTGAGTGGACATCCGAAACACACGATTTAACCACTTCTCTTTCAGATCGAAGAGACTCAATCTCCTGTTGAGAGTTGGAGAGTTGAATACTCTTGACCTTCAGAGCGGTAGTCTTCCTTGCGAGAGAATCCATGAGGGAGTTCTCAGCAGCTAAGTCTTCTTGAAGCTTGGAGAGGCGCTCCTCAATGGTTGTTCTGAAAGCCGAGTTGTCGTCAGAAATAGTTTGACGAAGTGAAGCGAACGACTTCAGCTCTGATGCGACTGATGTAGCTAGCTGGTTGACAATGGGTTCCAGTTTCATCTTGGTGGCATCAACATTTTCCTTTAAAGTTTGCAACTAGGAAGAAGCATCAGTAAATAGTTTATCGACTTTTTCGGTCGCTGCCTCACAAGCTTTGGTTGAGGCGTCAATGGCTGAAGTGGCGGAATCAAGGGAAACTTGATGAGCTTTGGAAAAAGCATCAACAATTTTCTGAATGGCAGCTTCAGAGATAAAGGACTGAGATGTAGAAGATGAGGCGATGAGTGAATTGATTTTATCGCGTAACTACTTGTGATGCCTCTTTGTGACAGGAGCATCGTCATCATCGTCACTCTGAACTTGAAACGGACTGTAATAGACCGAATCGAAGGTCATGTCCTCCCCGCCAAGGAGTGGTTCTTCACTCTCTGCTGCATGAGCAGGAAAAGATGGTGGTGGTGAAGCTGGAGGCTTGGTAGTAGTAGTAGTAGTAGTAGGTTCGGGTTGGGTGGCATGTTTGGTTGTTAGTGTGGGTTCAGGTGCGGAGATGGATTTTGGTGCGTCAGTATGAACCCCCGTATCAGATACGTTGGTTCTTACTTCTGCAGTGGTGTGGTTGCGTCGGTAAAGATGGGTGGTGGTACTGGGATGGAGGTGGATGGTATTTGAGTGGTGGAAGTTATGGGGGGAATAGAAATAGGAATTATAACTGGTGGAGAGGAGACAGGAGAAGTAGAGAAGTGAACTTCAGGGGTAGGAGATCTTGGTGGAGTGTTACCACGAGGAGAGCCTTCAGAAGCAGAACTCTCTTCATCAGATTTGCTTGAGGATGAAGCGATGATCAACTTACACCTCGGTTGGGTTTTTCTCCTCTTCTGCGGTGGGGATTGAACAGTCTTGATGGTTTTCCTTTTCTTGGGAGATGGGCATTTGACTCCCTTTGCAACCTGTTTTTCTTTGCCCTTGTCAGCCTTCTTGCCTCTTGGGGCAGGCTTGTCAGCATCATGAATTGACTTGAGCATCTCTGGAGTAAGCTCTCTCGGACCAGAGCGTCGGAACTCCTTGTACGTTCTAATAATCCGGCTGTCGGCAGGAACATCACCATACATTGTTTCCGGAATTGAACCGTTGAACGAAAATTTAGAAGCATCAGAAACAATGATCTTCGTGGTATGGAATGTACCAATCAAAGACATTGGTGCACCAGCAACAATGGGGATGTGGTACTTGTCGATCACCCATTTAGTGACAAGTGTCTAGAACCGGGCGTATGAAATCTCTGAATGTCGAGAAGTGGAAGAAAGACTCTGAATGAGTTGTTGCCAAAGGACCGACCCGTAGTCCGTGTTGATTCCATTGTAGACCCCGTACAGAATCGAAAGAAAAAGACGACTAGCCCCGTCCGATCCAACACTTCGTTCAGACAGCCCCTTGAACAGTACCGTAAATAACCCATTGCATTGAGGGGGCAGGTATGACTTCTTGATCTTCGTGACAGTAGTGAGCAGCTCAGTGTACCCCATGTTGTAGAACATGTTGAAAAGATGACCCATTGGAATGGTTTCAGGCTTAACCCTCGATGAATCAGGTTCAAACCCTAACAATGAGCAGAATCTCTGCTTGGAAATCGACGCCTTGTGCTCGAATACGTTGAAGAAAATCCGGTCGACGACCTTGTCGTAGTGAGCAGTAGCAAAAATCTGCGACAAGAACTTCATGGGAACTGCTTCAGCTCTGGTAAGAGCAGGAGCGATTGGCGAGTACTTTAGGCATTCGATAATTGGGAACATGAAAGTGTCGTATGCTTGAGGAGTGAGATCAATGATCAAACTCTGCTGGGGGCGAATCAGCAAGATGTGTGAAGTAGCGTGAACTGATGAAGAATCCGCCATTGTTGTGAAGAAGATGGGAGAGATGATGAACAGTAGAGTGTTGGAGGATTTTCTTGCTCTCTGGAAATATGGGTGCAGTAAAGAGGTAAACAAAGGTTTCCGTTACCTTATAATGTGGGTAAAGGAGAGAGAAGAATCTTTCCCAAATCTTCGAGTGAAAAACGAAGAGTTTTTCGGAGGCGATTGACGCGTGACAGTTGTTGTTGCCGATGATTACGCATGAGAGAGAGTGTCAGTCCCTATTTACACGCCTTCCCATCAAGCGCCATTTTCAGATGAAACGTTTCCAATTCGCACGCCTGCCTTCTTGCGCTGTTTGAAATCAAATCGATTGGACTCCCACCTGAGTCAACATTTTGTCATCTTATCCTTTTAGAGTTAACGGCAACTTTAGAATAAAATCGCCCACGTGGATCAGTATTAACCACAACCCTTTTATAACAGCCAATCCAATTAAAATGCCCTGCGATTAATGAAACCAGAATTTTGGAAAATCAAAGAGATTTTCATGCTTAGTGTGTAAAAGAAAAATAGATAAATCAACACATTTGAGGGATTATGTGATGTCAATAATCACACGAACCAATGGATCCCGGGCACGAATCTCTTCCTTCAAAGTCAAGAGAGACCTTAAAGTGTTTGTGTGGTTTCCCGTTGAATAACAAACATACACTTATTAAGAAGTGTTGAAAGGCTTCTTTTAATTAGGCTTATGTGGGTGGCTTTCGCTTCAATTCAGAATTCCTGATCTTGATATAAGACAGAAATCAAACGAAGTACTCGTGAGACCAGTGTAGTCTGTTGAACAAGTAGGTTGGAGATAATTTAAGTGGTAAGGTAAACTAATGTATGTAAAATCTCAAAAAAATAAAAAATAAATAAAATTGGATTCCACGGGAAGAAATGTTATTGGATTTAACAAGTTCATAGGAATCACTCAAAAGAAAAACAGAGATTTCACATTGTATCCTCATTGATAAGTCCGTCAATTCATTAGTGAAAGCTAGAGCAAGTTTATTGTTCACCGTCAATGCATAGTAGGTATTGAATTGTGGGTTTCACTTAGCACGTAGTGACACGAAGCTAAGATCATGAACACATAAATTGTGCAACCATAAACCTTAGTGGTAATGTCTGAGAGTCTCAAGGGTTACGTTTGTGAAGCGAATAAGATGTAGAAAAGTAATGTAGATGGTGTAAAGAAACCAAAGTACCTCTACTGTGAAAAATAAGGACCAAGCAGAAAACTCTTATCTCATATGAGAAGAGAGTCAGGTAGCTCATGATTAGAATAAATATGAGAGCCTAATTGGGAAGAAAAGGTTTGTTTATACCAAGTCAGTAAGGCTTTTATTCAGAATCAGTGGAGGCTTTGGACACATACAACAACATGCTTCTAGGGACACTTAACTAGTGAAATGATTTTCCCACAAATAGAATTACAAAAAGATAAGAGCCAAAATCAAAATAGAATAAATAAAAAATAAAGGAAATTATTTTTGGTGTTTTTGAATTTCCGAAAAGAAAAGAGAAAAAGAAAAAAAAATTAATATAAGACATAAAAAAATGAATATATAAAAAAAATGTTGGAACCGAACCCGAGCGTTCGGTTTATTTCGGTTGAGAAAAATTTTGAAACCGAACCCGAGCGTTCGGTCTATTTCTGGTGAGAAATTTTTTTTCGAACCGAACCCGAACGTTCGGTCTATTTCGGTTGCCAAAAAAAATTTTGATTAAAGAAAAGAACTTTGACAATAAGATAAATAAATTTGAGAAAATAATACAAAAGAATTACAACCAAATAAACTACCTTTGAGTGATAAGCGAAGATCAGATAATCCGACCGAACCCGAGCGTTCGGTTTATTTCAGTACACCAGAACAAGACACGAACCCGAGCGTTCGGTTCATTTCGGCATACATGAGACCCGGACCCAAACGTTCGGTTCATTTCGCTTCTAACTTTTGATCTTGAGAAGTAATATTTGGTACTGAATCCGATTCCATCATTTCTAGCCCTTGTAGAATTTTGTTGAAAGAAGCTTCAGGAAGAGCTTTGGTGAAGATGTCAGCCAGTTGATCAGTAGTTCGAACAAAGTGAATTTCGACGTTCTCATCTTCCACATGATCCTTAATGAAGTGATACCTCAGTGCTATGTGCTTAGTCTTGGAGTGTTGCACTGGGTTATGACAGATCCTAATTGCACTCTCTGAGTCGCAATATAGTGAGATCTTTTTCATATTGAGTCCATAGTCCCGGAGCTGGCTTTGGATCCAAATCACTTGAGATGTACAGGAGGCAGCTGCGATGTATTCTGCTTCAGCTGTAGACAAAGATACACAAGTCTGTTTCTTTGATTGCCAGCTAACCAACTTTCCGTCAAGGAATTGGCAGCCTCCAGTGGTGCTTTTCCTGTCTAGTCCACAACCTCCAAGGTCTGCATCTGAGTAGGCTTGAACGAAGAAACCTGAGTTTGATGGATACCATAAACCGAGAGAGGTAGTTCGTTTCAGATACTGGAGTATGTTCTTCACTGCAAGCATATGAGGTTCGCGAGGATTCGCCTGAAATCTAGCACAGTAACAGACAGAAAACATTATATCAGGCCTGCTAGCAGTAAGGTACATTAAAGAACTTATCATCTGGCGATATAGCGTAATATCGACTGTTGGCTTATCCAAGGATGGAGTGAGCTTGGTGCTGAACGCCATTGGAACTTTAACCTTTGAATCTCCCATCATGACGAATTTAGTAAGTAGAGTCTTGGTGTAGGTTTCCTGGTTGATAAAGATGCCTTCGGGTCCCTGTCTAATATTTAAACCAAGGAAAAAGTTAATCGGACCCATTGAGCTCATTTCAAATTTAGTCTCCATCAGCTTTCTGAATTCAGCTGTTAAGCTAGGATTCATTGAGCCAAAGATGATGTCATCGACATAGATTTGAACAATCATAAGGTGGTTACCTTCCTTCTTACGAAAGAAGGTTGGGTCAACCGAACCTTGTTAGAATTTTGACATCTTTAAAAACTTGGTTAGCTTTTTATACCATGCCCTAGGTGCTTGTTTCAGACCGTAAACCGCTTTGTCCAGAATATAGCAGGGATAAGGGTACTTTTCATTAACGAAGCCTGGAGGTTGCTACACGTACACAATTTCTTCAAGTTCTCCATTCAGAAATGCGCACTTTACGTCCATTTGGTAAACCTCAAAGTTCTTGTGTGCAGCATAGGCAAGAAATATTCGAACAGATTCCAGCCTAGCTACAGGAGCAAAAGTTTCCTCATAATCAATTCCTTCCTCCTGACAGTATCCTTTCACCACTAGACGAGCTTTGTTTCTTGTCACATTGCTTTCCTTGTCCATTTTATTTCTGAAGACCCATTTGAGACCAACAACTGAGGCGTCTTTAGGAGTGGGGATGAGTCGCCAAACTTTATTTCTTTCGAATTCGTTGAGTTCGTCTTGCATAGCTTGAACCCAGTCAGAGTGATCAAGAGCAGTATTTACTGTCTTCGGTTCAACTTTTGAGACGAAAGAGTTAAACATGCAGAACTCTACTTTTGAGAATAGAGATGCTTGCTTTGCCTTCAGTTGAGATCGGGTCAGGACCTTTTCGGAGACATTACCCACTACCTGTGAAACAGGATGATCTCTGGCCCATTTAACAAGAGGAGGGTAATTTGGATCATAGGATGGATCCAATTCAGCATTCACCATTTCTTCTAATTCAGATTGGCTATCATTGTTGTAAAACACATCGGCATTCTCCCTCTCGACAGATGAGCTTTCAGGTGAAGGTGGACTTTCTGGTGCTACAAGACTTTCGGGTGATGTTGAGCTTTCAGGTGCTACAGTACCTTCGGGTGCAGTAGAGCTTTCGGGTGCAGCTGAAGTAGAGTTCTCTCTCTCAACTTGTGAGCTTGGCTGTTTTGGAGAAGATGGATTCTCCCCCTCAATTGAAGCGCCTTGCTGAGGAGGTTCGTTTGGAACTTGTTCTCCTGCACTCATTCTTTTGGTGGCATCTTCGACGATTTGCTTCAGATGGTCGACTTTGTTGTCTGCTGCATTCGCTTCCGAGAGAGTAGCTTTCTCCGGTTCATCGAATAACTGCACAAAATGCTCAAAAAAAATTTGCAATCGAGGACGTGACTTGACCTGTTTGAGTGAAAATTTCTCCAACTGTTTCTTCAGTGGCCTTCAGCTTCTTGACGTAGCTGTCATCGAAAGTCACATAATACGTTTCTTCAATCTTCCTCAAACGCTTGTTTAAAACCTGGTATGCTTTGGAAGTGAGAGAATATCCCAGAAAAATCCCTTCATCAGCTTTAACGTCGAACTTGTTACGATGTTCTTTAGAGTTGAAGATGAAGCATCGTGAGCCGAATACATGGAAGAATTTCACGTTCGGCTTCCTGTTGTTGATGATCTCATAAGGAGTAAGAGTGAAACGCTTATTGAGATATGACCTGTTCTGTGTAAAACATGCTGCAACAATAGCATCAGCCCAGAAGTATAAAGGTAGAGAAGCAAAACTTAGCATGGTTCGAGCCGCCTCACACAAAGATCGGTTTCGTCTTTCGACAATTCCGTTCTGTTGAGGGGTGTAGGGTGCTGAGAAGTTGTGACTGGTTCCTTTTTCTGCCAAAAAGTCTTCAAATTCTTTATTCTTGAAATCCAGTCCATTGTCGCTTCTGATGTTGCGAACGACTTTCCTCAGTTGCACTTCAACCTGCTTAATAAACATCTTTAGCTTGAGAGTGGCCTCAGATTTGTGCTTCAGAAAGAAAACCCATGTAAAATGTGACAAGTCATCAACGATAACAAGAATATATTTGCTACCACCAATGCTTTCGATAGATGATGGACCACACAAGTCAACGTGAAGTAACTCAAGTGGTTCAACAACTTTAGTGTTTATAATGGATGGGTGACTTTGACGACTCTGTTTCCCCATTTCACATGCATCACACAAATGTTCTCGATCAAACTTGAGCAATGGAAGACCTCTAACATGACCTCCGGTGACAAGCTTGTTGATATCCTTGAAGTTGAGATGGGAGAGCCTTCGGTGCGACAACCAACTTTTGTCAGAATGTGCTTTGGATAACAAACAGATAGCTGGATTTCCTTTGATAGGTTTGAGATTGAGAGGAAACATTTCGCCTTTGCGCTCTGATTTGAGAATTCCCCTTTTTGTTTTCTTCTCTATTATTTCCGAACCTTCATCGTCAAATGAAACTTTAAGACCGGTACCTCCAACAAGCTGAGATACACTAATGAGGTTATGCTATAGCCCTTCAACGTATGCAACCTTTCTAATTGTGAAGTCTCCATTTGTTATCATCCCATAACCTTTTATCGTTCCATATGAGTTGTTCCCGAACTTAACATTTCCATCATTTTGAAGAGATCGAAATTCCCTTAGCTCTTCCTCCCTTCCTGTCATATGACGTGAGCATCCACTGTCAATATACCATTCTTTGTGGAACTGCTCGTCACTGATAACCTGCAAAAATCAAGCAGATTTAGGAACCCAAAGTTTCTTGGGTCCACGTGAGCCTTTCATAGGAACAGGAATAGTAAGATAAATGTTAACAAGATATGTTCTTTTTATTAGAGTTGTTTCATCTTTCTTCTTAATAGTGAATACTTTAATTTTGTGAGGATTTGTTACATTCGGTTTGGATTCAGGTTTTGGCGTTTGGGCCTTGGACTGCTTTTGATCATTCTTGACTGAGGAAACCTTCGATTTTCCTTTCAAATCTATTGAAGATTTTCGATCTTGAGTTTGAACAGAATTGGGTTTAGAATGAGGTTGAGAGGAATTAGAACGAGAGAATTTGGACTGAGACGTTTTCTTGACTTGAGGTTCTAAGTGACCCTTTTGTCTTTGGTCATTAGTGGAACCGAACCTTGAACTTTGGTAGCTTTTGCTTTCGGAACCGAACCTATGCTTTCGGTAGCTGGTGCTCTCTGAACCGAACCTGTCCCTTTGACTGTTATTCCTTTTAGAACCAAACATGTCCTTTCGGTTGATGTTACTCTCTTGCGGCCTGACAGCACTTTACTCTGACTTTGAATTTTTGTCATGATAAGAGAAATGGGCGTTTTGAGATCGCCAAAATTGTCTTCGCTTTGAGAGATTCTTTTTGTATCTCAGATTCCTTTGCTGCTTTTGATCTTTCACTTGTTTCGGCTGTCGGTGGATGTTGGCCTTATGCTTCTGCTTCCTGTCAGCCGGTTCACTTTTAACAGATGATGTTTCGCTCGCAGAAGTGACTTCTTCTACAGGAACTTCTTTTGTACCACTAGTGCTTGGCACATCGAAGTTGTTAGGCTTGTTCAGTGGCTCTGGAACATATCTGCCTTTGGTTTTCCAGGACATTCGCTCTGACAGACCAACAGTTTCGTCAGCGTTATCTATAGGAGCAGACCAGAAAAACTCATCATAGCCATCTGCATTATCTTCATTCACTATGGCAGTGAGTTTGGCTGTCTGATGTTCGGTTACTCCTGTGACCTTATACACCTGATTTGGTGTTGTTCTCACCTTTTGGTACACAACAACCTTTTCTTCAAGAATCGGGGACTTATTTTGGGACAAACGAGCAAACTCCACAGAATTTTCAGAAATAAGATTTTTGTGGTTTTCGGGTTCGCTTTTGACAAACTTAGAACAGTCGACTTCATCCTCTACAGAAATTACGCTCATATCATCATCCTCATTAAGTTCAGATGCGTTTTCAACATCAATTTTGTTTTCTGAACTTAAATTGGCATTCAACGAGTCAAATTTTTGTATGGTTTCGGTCCTTAGTTTCAGCTTATCGTTTTCATCTAAAAGATTTTTCAACATGTCCTTATGGTCCTTGGACTTTATGAAAGATTCAATTTTGTCCAGACCATACATATAAGTCGGATTCACATCATCAGACGAAACAACACTTTCACAGTTATATGCCTCAGCATCGATTTCATCCTCCTTAAACTCGAGGAAGGGCAAAATAATGCGATAAATTTTCTGCCCTATTTCACAGTTCAGATGCAATTGAGTGATGTTAGCATAAAGACGTTTAGCAATTAAACAAAAAACATTTCTCTTTTTCAGAAGTTTTAAATTGTCTCTTTGTAAATAAATGTTTTTGTCCTTAGATTTAATCAGCTCTGACTCCTTCAGCTCTATCCACATCCTCCGTTCCTCACTCTTGGATGACACCCTGCTTATTTGGTCAGTTAGGTTAGAATTGGTGACCCGTGTTTGAGTTAAACAGCTATCTAGATTTGAGATTCTTGAATTTAAGCTATTTAATTCTTTTTCATATGAATTTTGTGGGACTTTGAATGAAATAAAAAGGGATTGTACCTTCTTGATCAATTCATCAAGCTCATTGATCTGCACACTGAGAGGTTTTGCTGTGAAGCATAAGTCCTCTCGCTCCTTGGTGTCCTCATTCCCACTGTCTGTATTGTATCCCCTCATGTGAGATACATCTGTTACCATCAAACACTTCCCACTGCTTTCGTCACTTCTTGCCACATACGCCTTTCCATGTGAAGGCTTCCTGATTTCATCATCCTCTGAATCGGTTGACCAGATCTGCACGTCACCGAACTCATCATCCGCTGCCGAACCCTGTACAATTAAAGCATTCATAGAAGGGTTAGTAGCGGCTTTCTTTCTCTTGATCTCTTCCACCTCTTTCATCAACACAACTTCTTCATCTTTCTCCTCATCCTTCTCTGCAATTTTCTTCAGAACACAGTCTTTGGCATAATGGTTCTTTCCTCCACAGTAGTAGTAGTTCATACCAGAATCTCCTTCAACTTTCGCCTATTTCTTTGGTTCCTCTGTCTTCGGCTCCTCCTTAACCTTTTCAGAACTATAGCTTCCCTGCGAATTTCGGTTCTTATTGGAAGGGAACCTTTTCTTGATGAATCTCTTTGGATTAGATACCATCATTGCATAATCTTCAGAAGTAAGATCATAATCTTCTAAGTTGAGATCTTCATCTTCCACCATACTTTTGCTTTTAGACAGGAGGGCCAAGGACCCCAAACTTGAGACCACATTTTTCTCTTGTAAGACAATCTTTTCTTGAGATTTCAAGATTCCCACCAGCTTGGCCAGTGAATAAGACTTGAACTGCTCATGGGCTTTAACAGTGGACACGACAGCCCTCCACTCGGATCTTAGGCCATTCAAAAAGGTGACCTTCTGTTCAATCAGCTTCCTTTCTATATCATGCTTGATCATCTTGCTAAGAAGGTGATTGAAGCGATCGAACGTCTGAGTAACAGTTTCATCAGAATTCTGTTTGAATTCACCAAACTCAGACAAAAGCAAAGTCTGAATGGAATGATCCAAATCTTCATCTGTAGAATAAAGCTCTCGCAACCTATCCCAGATTTCTTTAGCAGTACTGTAGGAACTCACCAACCTGAATGTATCTGATTGAAGAGCGAATGGAATCAGTCTCAATGCTTTAATGTTGCACTAAAACTTTTCCTTTTCGTCTTGAGCAACGTCCTTTACATCTTTTAACAGATCATTATATTCTTTCTGAGTTTTGATGATCTTTGATGTTCCTAAGTGAGCGAATGGTCTAGACACGATTGCTTCCCAAATAAGATATCCATTATCTTCAGATCTGATGACATAATCTTCAAAATGATGCGCCCATACTTCATAATCCTGGGTGTAGAGAATAGGAATCTTTGTCGTTGATCCAATGCTGTTTGAGATGTTGATAGGATTAGATTGTGACTTGTCCATGCTTGATCGTTTAACCTGTTTGAAAGATCAGACTTGTAATACGTAATATTAGGGCAAAACAAATAAATGCTGAGTTACGTCAATTATGGAATGACGGCTCAATAAATATCAGTTAATGCGGAATAACCCTAATCGCAAACTCTTTGACAGAAAAGATGTGTATTGATTACACAGCCTCCTACTCTGATACCAATTGATGAGTTATAAAAACTCTTGATCGATTAGATCTTCATAACAGGTAAGTACAGAACGTAAAAAACAAGGAAATAAAACACAAGTATGGATCACAATGAGTCGAATGATTAGATTACTCAATCCTCAGCAGAGCTCGACTAAGAACTTCCGCTGTAGAGGACTTCTAGGGTTACAAAATAAGAACGATGAATATGCTGAACAATCCTTCTCTAATCGTTGCTAATCCTCCCTTTTCTTCTAGGATGCATGCAAGCATCTATTTATAATAAACCCTACAAAACTCACGGATGGACAGGCCCATACCGGAGATAAACATTAGACTAACTAACGAGCCCAATGGACGCAACACAATACTGGACCTAACATTTCCGATTTGAAAAGAATGATCATTTCTTACATCCTTGAAATTGCGAAGATGGATGTTGAGATTGCATAAGTTATGAAAAAGAGGCCCATTCTGAAGCTAGAAGCAACCAAAGGATATTTAGAAGCTAAAAGTAGAAATTATCCGAAAAGAGCATTGGAGTATCGTTAACAACAGAAAGGAAGGAGAAACAGTTCAGAAAAGTATGTTCTTTCTGCGAGACAAACATCTGTATCCTACAACTGCTCTGATGACTATTCTTTTTGTGGCTCAAGCATGCAAAGCGAACTCTTTTGTCAACCTCAAATTCTTTTCGGATATGATCAGATGGTACTTATGTGTCTGAAACTCGCTTTAGAATATTATGACTAACTATTCGACGTGCAACGAAGACAATGAAGACACTCCTTCTGAATTTGACATAATGGGGGAGATTGTTAGCTCTATATTTTGTTGTGTCAAATGTATGCTTTATAGTTTTATTGATTCTGAAATGGGCTTGTCCAGGTTTGGAACTACTTATTTTTGTAGTCTATATATAACATGCATGTAGCATTTTAGGGTAACGCTTTTCAACCCTAAACTCCGTTTCTACGCTCTTATAGAGAAGTTCCATCTTTGAGAACTCTTCTAAAGTTGTATAATCAAAACATTAGGCACACTTTTGATCATTGATTTCTTGTTACTAATTTGTCTCTCAAATATAAAAGCTATCGATCTTTATTATTTTTCACAATATGCCTTCTTCATTTTAGAACCAGAAGCTCAAGGTTGTAATCCAAGAATGTTAACCGCTTCAAATAATTGTACCTGACTAAAGCAAAACTAGTTACTTAATAATTTGTATGAGTCTTGAATAAAACATGAGAGTGGATTTTATATCGCTAAATTACTTACCTCACGATTTATGGTCTTGATATAGTACACAAGGACACCCATGACAATGCAAAACAATACCACTGTCAACTTATTCCATGTTCAGAAGTTTGAGATCTGTAAATATAATTAAGATGATGAATTTCTGTGAATTGTATATTCCTCTTGGGTATTATATGAAAAATGTATATTTTTTTTCCAAGAACACTTTATGTTATGTTTGTTCATTAGGACATTTAGCCAAACAGTTAATATTCATGGTAAAAAACTCATGTAATTTTGAAAGATGGAAACAAAGAAATATGTTATAGAGGCTACCTGTAGTCTGAAACCTTTCTCTTATTTGTTCGTCTTGTTCGTCTTAATCAAACTAGAATGTCCATGACCCATCTCTTCCTAATCTTTGTATCAAATTTGTCTTTTCTTCCTTCCTGAAAACTATATAAGAGTAGAGACACGAAGAAAGAGTATTTTTTATTTTTTTTTTATTTTTTTATTTTTATAAATAGAGCAAGTTAGAAATATTGTTTTAAAGTTAGGGCTTTTGAATTTCTCTTTCAAAATTTCAAAAATAGGTCATTTATTTCTGGCCCCACCACAAAGAATACCCTTTTAGAAATTTTTAATTTTAACTCATGAAAATTATAGATTTAGTCCTTCAACTTATACCATATTTTTTTTTATTCATACCTTTCATGTTTATATATTTACTTTTTATTTTTATTCTTTGAAATATATAATTAGTTTTCAATTTTAACCCTCATAAATTATATATTTATTCATTCGTTATATCGTTTGTTTTTCTTTATTATCCTTAATTACTATATATGTTAGAGGAAATTACACGATTGGTCCCTATGGTTTGGGGTAATTTGCACGTTTGGTCCCTAACTTATTTTTTAACTCGGAAAGTCCATATTGTTTGTTTTTGCTATGTGTTTGGTCCCTATTGTTTATTTTTGTTACACGCTTGGTCCCTGTCTTACCTAAAAAGACTATTATTTAAATAGGGAAAAAAATTGTGGCGTAGGTAAGGTAAGGTGAGGGGATGAGCTTGAGGGTGTGTTAATTTAAGTAAATTAAAAAATCAAGGACAAAATAGTCTTTTTAGATAAGATAGGGACCAAGTGCGTAACAAAAGCAAGCAGTAGGGACCTTCCAAGTTAAAAAAATAAGTTAGGGACCAAACGTGTAAATTACCCTAAACCATAAGGACCACTCATGTAATTTACTCTATAAGTTACATATTTTAATTCTTGAAAACTACAAGGAATTAATATATTGTTTTATAAATCTTATAATAGTATTTTATACAAACTTTGAGTAATATCTTATTAAATGAATATTGATTTGTCATTTTAAAAGAAGAAAAAAAATGACGTGTTTGCAAAAGCAAAAAAAAGTTATATTTACTAAACACCTTAATAATCAGAGAAATTACTATATGAATTCAGACCATATTTTAAAAAAAATTCACCATTTTTTACACTATAAGTTCAACTTTTTTGATGTAGACTCATTTCATAATTCCTTCAAAATCTTTCACCAATATGTTCTCATTATAAGTTCCTCCATCTTTCATTCATCTTTGCATCTTCATGTTGGAATAGTGTCCAAGGTCATTAACTATTGATAATATTTCTAATAATAGTAGGTTCCTTTTGGGTTGTCCTCAAGACCCAAATTGAGTAGAATAAATAAAAGAGAAATTAGTTTATTAATTAATATGGTTAATAATTAATTAGAAACTAACTGGAAATATATTATGGGAATTAATTAATAGTTTAATTGATTAATGGGTTGAATGTTCATTAATCGATAGTTGGTTAATCAAAATGTTCCAAAACCTTATGGAATTTGGGTTGGATGAAAATCACTCCATCCCACATGGGAAAGGAGTGAAATTTCGTGGTTATGCCTCCATCCCACATGAGAAAGAGTACTAAACCTAAGGAGGCATCCAAGGCTATAAATAGGGCCTTAGAGATTTCATTTCTCCTTGCACCTTGGCTTGAAGTATTCGCCAACCCTTCTTCCTCCCCTCTTAGGGACGATTTCTAACCCCTTTGGGTTTTTGAAATTGACCCTTCTCCTAGTTATTTTTATTCCACTCTTTGGTGTCATTGGGTGTGATACCATTAAAGGGATTCTGGTTTGGATCCTTTCATCCAAGCAACTTCATGGGGGGTTCAAGAGCTCAAGCATGGAGATCAAGGGATACATAAGAGGTATGTTTTCTTACTCATTTTTTAGTTTTCTAGGGTTGATGTAATTAGCATGAAGCCATAGATCCATAGGATGCATGTACACTTAGGTATATCGTTGTTTCAAATTTTCTACTGCCTAGTTTTAGAGTGTATTTGATGCGTAGAAAACCCAACAGTGGTATCAGAGCCATTGGTTCATTGTTACCTTCACCCTAGATCCATGTTTTCTGTAAAAACTTTTTTGACATTGAATGATAGAAGGATTGTTGAAATTTTCATAATTGATAAAAGCCTAGTCGCAGCTCACGACGTGAGAGCTAGGAGCTCACGACGTAAGCTCAACAAAATTAGGGTTTCAGATTTTTGGCCATTTTTCGAATATGAAGCTTTATCAAACATGGATAAATACCTAATTTAAAATGTTTTAAATCTTGAAAATTGATAAATATTATTTAATTATGTTTATTTGAATATGAATATTTATTTATTATTTAATAGTGAATTTAAATATTTAATATTATTTATAATAGATATTTATAAAATTGAATATTACACCCTTGTGATTTATTATTTGTTATATTGCGTCCTCGCAATTAGTTAGAATTAATAATAGAAAACTAAATTTAAAGAGTTTTAAATTTATCCCTTGTATTTATATATATTATAATTGTGTCTACTATATGTATAAGAAAGTTACAACATGCGCCCTCACGTGTTTAAATATTAACATTGTCAGTCTTACCTCGACTAGGCTCACCCGTTCTAATGTAATGGTGTAAGGAGGTCTCTATGATTCCTAATGAGGTCGGTTTTTAATATGCTTCACGCTTACCACCCTTACCTCCCTATTGCATTTTGAGAATGGAATTACCGAAAGGGTTTGATAGTGATAATGGTCAATTTAAAAGTATTCTAAATACAAGTAAAACAAAATCCTGTTTTATTTATAGAATGTGAGTTTATATTATCCATGAAAATTGCACATTCTCTTTATATTCTGTTAGTGGAGCTCATGTGGTTAACCGGCACATCAATCTAGAATATAGTCGAGAATGATATGGAACTCACGAATCTCAAACGTAACTTGAGCTGGGGACCATGTGGTTTTGTATGGATAATTCTCAATCTATTTAATGTGAGTCTTATGTTATCCATAAAAGTTGTACATTGTCTTTATAACTTGTTGATGGAGCTTGTGTGGTTAACCGACACGTCAATTTGAGAGTATAGGTAGAGAATGATGTGGAACTCGTGAATCTCAAGCGTAACTTGAGCCGGGGACGACGCGATTTTGTATGGTCGATTCACCATCTGTTCAGTGATCCGCATCGACCCTGTTATTGAATTTGAGATGAACATAATCCGATATTAACATGCCTTTGATAGTCAATGAATCTCAAAGATCAATGAGTTTCGTAGTGATCGAAATTGGCAAAGGGGCTTGCCTACCTAAATAACTTTATGGTGTGTTTACGGCATCCCTTTACACATCATGGAGCCAAATATGGATCCTAGCCTTCTAAAATAATTTAGGGTTATTATTTTCTAAGGATAAGTAAAACAAACTATAATGGAATTTGTCATTGAATGATGTCTATAACCATATCCACTAAAATCTACTGCTAAAAACCTTTGAGAGGATTAGCTATGAGGATGATCTTCCTAGGTTACTTCAAACATTACATTCTAAATTGTTAGAAAGAGGAATATCAAATGTACATTGTAAAATGACATATTGAAGTAAAATGGAATTTCCTTGGGTTAGGAGTTGACTATGGTTAGTCGACTAGCTAACATGTACATATGATTAGTTCATTCTGATTTTGATATGAACAACTTGGAATGTTCATTAAGGAGTTGTGTAGCATGTTGAGGTTTCCTTTTGGAACTAGCATGGCCAATCATAGAAACTCATACTTCAAAACACTCCCATATTTTACTATCATGAATAGAAGTGTCAAGAAGAAGAAATCCAATTGCCCATGGTTTAAAAGGCGATTAGTGTGGGTATACCTTATCTAGGCCCTAATACTTAGGACAAAGGAAGGCTTATTCTAAGACATGTTCTGATAGCTGCTTGTTTCCATAACAACAAAAGGACTAAGAAATCAAACTTGCCCAAATGTATATTTGAGGTGAAAGGACTGGAACATGAAGAAGTTAAATTTGATCATGGATCACGAGCCCGTGCTACTTTCCATTGGATCAAAAGATAACTAGTTCTTCAATGTTTGTTATTCAATCAAATATATGGATTTATAATGCCATCAAAACATCACTTCTAAACCTTGAGTGTTTTGCTAAGGATTAGTGCTGACATTTGCAAAAATGTGCAGTCACTAAAATGAAGTAATAAGACTAAAACACGGAGAAGATAATTTGATCATGAATGCCAAGCCCTTGCTACATTCATAGGATCAAAAGACAACTCTTTTCAAAATGTTTAGTCTATGGTATTATAACTTAAATTGTTTATACTATGATTCATGAGATAGTTCTGACTTATTTAAATGCAGAGCATTCTAACATGTTAAAAGAAAGTCATGAAATCTATGAAGCTAGTATAGTAGCAATAGTTCAAAATTGATTCAAACATTTGAATAAGGTGTATTATTGTGAATATATGTTGATCTTAGTTCAACTAATGAATCAATAAGATTACATAATAAGTACTTATTCAAATACATCCAAAATTTTGGGTGAAATGTATTTGTGGAAGCATAGTATTGGATACATAAATGAGAAATGCATTACCAAGTATCCAGTTGGATCAGATTTTGGATATCATTTGACCTCGAGTCTTATGATAAATGAAAATATTGTTTATAAAGATAGATGATGAATGCGTCACTGGGTGATGTGAGTATCTGTTGGAATTAGTTCACACCAATGGACCATTCAGATTAACCACGATACATAGTGAGATCAACTTCGTATGAATGCGAGTCTGGAACCTCTTAGATGTTCAGAGCTATCATATAGCGAAGTTAAGAATCAATTTGGCATTAGGATGAGACACTCATAGTGAGAATCTCAGTCCAAAATTTGTCGATTATCTAAGTGATCGCGAAAGAGTTTCTTGATCGATCTCCGCCCAAAACACTACCACTAGCAAGTGTTAGTTGGATAGAGAAACAAATCGTTCATTGATTTTGTACTAGATGAGTCGTACTCTGTTTGATAACAATTCGTGGATTGTACCATGAATAATGTTACAAGAAGTACTTTGGTCTTGTGCCAACTAAGTAGGTTCTTGAAACACTCTATGGAATGTGAAGTGGGATTCTATCCTCACTGCCATATATGGAAGTTTATGATTATGAGGCTTACGCTCGTCGTGAAGCACTCGATAATCTTGGACTTTGAATAGAGATGTGTTATCTCGTTGGTGAACCCATCAAGTATTTTGGATAATTTTTTAACAATCCTTATGAGAACAAAGTGTATGTTGCTTAAAGGGCAGTCTTCTAAGAGAGGGAGCTGAAAAAGGGCTAGTGGGAGCCACATTGATCTTGATAAGATTTAAGAGTCAACCAATGAAGAGCCTAAAGTTGGACATAACATTAAATTTGGAATTGAAAGAGCTATTAAGGAAACTGACATACCTCCACCACTTCCTTATAGATCTGATAGATAACATCATATAGTAGTTATAAAATAGTTTATATTACTAAGGTATGTGAGTCACTGGTAGATAGAAATCAGAGTATACCAACTATCGGAAGCTATGGTAGGCCCTAAAGGCTACAACATAGAAGGAGGAAATGGAAAGCAAGATTCAATCCATGTATGTTGTAATTTAGTAGATCAAGTACTTGACCTTAACCCTTAGGTGCAAGTGGATCTTCAAGAAGAGACAAGTATGGATAGGAACAAACACATAATCAAACCAAGAAAGGTTGTGAAGGATGTGTATTCTTAATAAGTTCATTTATGGACCGAAATAAGCATCTCACAAGATGGATCATTATTTCAGTGAGAAAGTTCAAAGAGTTTGAATTTCGAGAAATAAAGATAAGCCATATATATGTCAAAGCTAGTGGGAGTGATTGGAATCTTTGTTTCAATGAGAAAAGTTCAAGAAGTTTGAATTTCGAGAAACATAGATAAGCCATATGTATGTCAGTGCTAATGGGATCACTATAGTCACCCTTGTGTTGTACATAGACAATGTACAATTTATAGGAAATTGTATTCTAACTTGGTAGGTGTGTAAAAGCTTGGCTTGGTATGAGAACTGTTTCGCTATGATATACATGGGAGATACAAGACACATGCATAATAAGGATCTATGGAGATAGATCAAAGTGATTCATTTGATTAAGCCAGAGGAGTTTAGGCTTATTACAATATGGCATGACATTGAGCAATGATAATGTCCTGGTTCTACTATTGAGCTAAAGCAAATGATTTGTGGCCCACATGCTTCTGCTATGGGATCGATCATATATGCCATAACATGTACCAAATTTGATGACTCGTAGGCCTTGTGCATGACAAGTTGGATTAGATCAATTTGGTGAGAATCAATGAATCAAGATCAAGAACATTCTTAAGTGTCCTTGGAGGAAATAAGATATGATCTTGATAGTATAGAAGAGATCATTGTAAGAGTTACATTGATGCTATGTTCCATACTAATAAAGACGTTTCCATTTGCAGTCGGATTTCATGCTTCTCTGAATGGTGAAGTTTTAGCTTGGAAGAGTACCAAGTATTATACCATAGTGGATTTTCAAAACTTAGAGTATGTTGCGGTTGGTTAAACTGCAAAGAAGACAATGTGGCTGAAAGAGATTCATTAGTGACATCTTTGTTGAATTCAATCATTGATGGTCCTTATGAAATATATTTGTGACTTTAAGGGTGAACTTACCTCGAGTATGGATCCCAAGTCAAGAGTCACAATAAATTGGTATCTGCAGCATTTTGTATCCGTACTCCATAAGTTGTGTTTTCATCCACAAGACTTGTGAACAACATCTGGTTGGGGCCACATATTTAGCTTCTGTGGTAGACAAAGATACACAACTTTGTTTTCTTGATGACCAGCCGACGAGTCTTCCACCCAGAAATTGACATCCACCGGAGGTGCTTTTTCGATCTAGTCTGCATCTGGCATGATCCACATCAGTGAATGCTTGTAGGCTAAAGTCATTTCTTGTAGGGTACCATAAGTCAAGATTCTTGCTGCCCTTTAAGTATCTTAGAATCTGCTTGGCTGCGGTCATGTGTGACATTTTTGGATTAGCCTGGAATCTTGCGCATACACCTCTTTCAAAGACAATATCTGGTCGGCTTGTGGTGAGGTACATCAATGAACCAATTATTCCTCGATAAGTTTTGTGATCTACGGATTCACCGGTAGGATCAACGGAGATTTTATGTCCGAAGGCCATTGGGACCTTTGCTGAGGAGCAGTTGTCTAGAGAGTACTTCTTTAGCAGTTCGGAGGTGTGTTTTTCTTGACGAATAAATATTCCTTGCGAGATTTGTTTGATTTGGAGACTCAGAAAGAAATTAATCTCTCTATTCATGCTCATTTGAAATTTACTAGTCATGAGCATTGCAAATTCATCCACCATTTCTTGATCTGTGGATCCGAAGATGATATCATCCACATATATTTGTACTAGTATAAGGTGACTACCATTTGCTTTTCTAAATAAAGTGGGATCAATCAATCCTCTTTTGTACCCTGATGAGACAAGAAATTCTGAGAGAGTCTCATACCATTCTCTTAGAGCTTGCTTCAGACCATAGACTGCCTTTTCAAGTTTGTAGCAGTGATCAGGAAATTCAAGACTTTTGAAGCCAAGAGGTTACAGAAGATAAACCTCCTCTTTTAGTTCACCATTGAGAAAAGCACTTTTCACATCCATTTGATGTACTTTGATATTCTTGTGAGTTGCGTATGCTAAGAAAATTTTAATGGCTTCCATTCGTGCCACCGGAGCGTAAGTTTCATCATAGTCAATACCTTCAAGTTGACTATATCCCTTGGGAACTAGTCTTGCCTTGTTTCTGATGACCGCACCAGATTCATCCAACTTGTTCTTGTACACCCATCTAGTACTAATAATAGTGTGACCTTGCGGCTTCCGAACGAGTTGCCACACTTTGTTTCTTTTGAATTCGTCTAGTTCTTCTTGCATTGCGAAAATCCAGTCTCGTTCTAGTAATGCTTCATTAATCATTCGGGGCTCGAACGAGGACATAAATGCTGCATAGTAATAGTGATCAGATAAATCCTTGGAGGATCGAGTCTGGATACCTGCGGATGGGTTGCCGATGATTTGACCCGGTGGGTGGTCCTTCGTCCAAACGTGTAGACGGGGTTGCAGATGATCAGCAGCTGCGGTAGAGGGAATATCTTCAATATCGAAAGATTCTTCGATTGGAGACGGCAGTTCCCCTTGGATTTGAGAAAATCCTGCGGAATCATCTTCGACTGTAGGAGCGAGATTTGCATCTTCTTGTGCGATTGGAAGAGGTTCCCCCTAGATTGCAGATGGAAGATCCTCTTGAGCATGTGAAACTTCCCCCTGGATTGTTTGAATTGTGAGAACTCTTGGGTTAGTTCTGGTGTCTATATTTTCTATGTGTTCATCATCCGAGTCCAAAGAAACATTTGATGGTTGAAAACTTCTATGGAGAGGGACTGGAGCTGCTTCATCTAATACAGGAACCTAGACGGTTGTCGTATGATCCGGAGTTGAGTTTTCCCCCTCAACTGCCGAGGTGGAAGTATTAAGCGACACATCATCGGATAGCATAGGTCCAGATATTTCAGCATGTTGCATTTGGGCTTCAGGAGACACAAGAATCTCAGAGAGTTTTGCAGTCTCTATTGCATCAAAGAGATTGTCATAGTTAACTTCAACTATGTCTAATGGACCCGTAGAGTCATGAATATCACATTCAATAATTGCTTTAGTCTTGGTGGAGGGAGCAATGTTGCGAACATAATAATCATCGAATTTACATCAAAGCTTTCGATTATTAGTCTGGTATGTCTTATGAGAACTCTATAGGCTACCTTGTTTGTTGAGTAGCCAAGGAGGATGCCTTCATCAGATTTTGGTGCAAACTTGTTGAGATGATCCTTGTTATTGATCTCAAAACATCTGCATCCAAATATGTGAAAGAACCGGACATTGGGTTTTCTGTTGTTAAGACCCTCATATGGTGTTTTGATGAGACGTGTGCACACGATGTTGCGGTTCTGCACAAAGCATGTTGTGGCTATTGCTTCGACCTCGAAATAGAGAGGAAGATTGGCAACATTGAGCATAGATCTTCTACCAGAGTGCGGTTCCTTTACTCTACTACTCCATTCTGCTGTGGTGTGTATGGAGTCGAGAAATATTGACTTATGCCATTGGACACCAAGAAACTATTTAGATGATGATTAGTAAACTCGGTTCCATTGTCACTGCGGATGCGGCGTACTGGAAGTTTGATTTGAAGTTATATTTCCTTGATGAAATTGATGAGTGCCTGCAGTGTTTCTGACTTGAGTTTGAGAAAGAAAACCCATGTGAAACGTGTGAAATCATCTACTATAACCAGTATGTATTTCTTGTGATGAAGACTGGCTATGGTGGATGGACCACAGAGATCAATATGAAGAAGTTCCAGTGATTCTGAGATCGAGGAGTCGATCACAATAGGATGGCTTGCTTTGGACTGTTTTCCACACTCACATGCAGGTCAGAGAGTGTCATTATGATACTTAAGAATAGGGAGACCTCGGACAAGTTCCCCTGTGACTAGGTTGTTGATATACAAGAAATTGAGATGAGCAAAGCTTGCGGTGGTAGAGTCAGCTAACTTCGGATATGCCTTTTGATAGAAGTCATAGCTGCGGTTTCCTAATGATCAGAGAAACATCCAGAGGATACATAGTACCTTCGGATCTGGATTTGATTAGACAAGTGTTCCTATCGCTTGTCATGATGTAGCAGAATTGATTATCAAATTCAACCCGATTGCCTGCCTTACATAGTTGTCCAACACTGATGAGATTGTGTTTCAAACCTTCCACATAAGCGACCTTTCTTATAGAAAAATTTCTAGTAGTAAGAACACCATAACCTCGGATAATCCCATTCGCGTTGTTGCCAAATGTGACGTTACCCCCATTATAAATAGGCCTGAAATCCCGAAGGTACTCTATCCTCCTGTCATGTGCAAGGAGCAAGCACTGTCGATCAACCATTCTTCTTCTTGGTCCTCCTCGCACAAAGCCTGAGAATTAAACGATCAGTTTGGGCACCCAAACGAGTTTGGAGCCCGGGGCAACATATGAATTCTTTATTGATGCATGATACGAGGTTGCAGGGACATGTTTCGTGTCAACTTTTAAACCTAGTCCTGGGTGTTTGAGATTTTTTTGGAGTTTTTTCAGATTGAGAAAAGTTACGAGGTTTTTGAAAAGCGCGAGATTTGACATGAGAAGAGATCTTTTAACACTAACATTTGCAAACTGAATTTTTGTCATTTGTTTTGACATTGTTTTTAGTCAGTGGACTCTGTGAGAGAGTGTCCTTGTGACCAATCCGAGGGTTGTGATGTAACAACCTGAAATTCCATATCACTTCTTGTAACTCAAATTGTAATCCAATTCGATCAACCAAACGCCGTTTCCAAATTCGTTTCCGATTTCGCTGTTTAATTAAGTCATTATCTTGTATTAATCTAAAATGACTTAATGGGTGTCTTAATGCCATTTGAAATCATTCTAACACCCCATAATAGTTATCAGAATAATTCTAGAATCGACCATATCGGGTTACGGCAATTTGGTCGGGTGCGACCAAAAGCCCCGCCTAACGCCGGTATCGGGTAGAATTCCACCGTGTCCAATTCCCGAACACTATATAAATGATTCAAAACTTCCATTTCAAGCTTTTGGCCATATTTCCTTAATCACTCTCCAACCTCTCTCCTCATCCATAATCAAAGGTCTAAAAACAAAGATTTAAGGCTCCAAATCAAAGAGGTAACATCCCTAACTTGTTATCTAACCTCTTTAGCCTTCAAATTGATGTTTAAACAAGGATTTAGGACCTGGAACATGTGTTTACGGCCAAAGATCAAAGCTTGTGCCGTAAACACTTAAAAATGGGGTTTTTGAGCCAATTAACCCTTCCAAATCATTGTTGGGACTTAGATACGACTTTGAGGCTTTCAAATCTGGACTTGTAACACCTTAAACATGAATTTTGAGGGACAAAAGAGAGTTTACGGCCAAGGCATGTTCGTGGGCCGTAAACTCCTCAAACATGGGGAGTAAACACATTTTTACATGTTAGATTGCCTTGAAACTTAACCAATAGCCTTGGAATAAATCATAGAACCATCTAAAAATAGTTTGGAGACCTTAAACATAAAAAAACACTACATTTAGGAGTTTACGGCCATAGCATATACTCTTAGGCCGTAAACTCATAAGAGTGTGCCAAATGATGCCCAAAATCCATCCCAAGGCTTGGAAAAATTACTAGAATCACATGTGATTGTCCTAAGCACCTCAAATTAATTTTGGTTTAAGCTTGGGGGAGTTTACGGCCGTAAACTCCATGTTATAGCTGTGAACTCCCATAAATGGTGTATAAGTCCAAACAAATTAATCCAAGGCATTTGATAAATCCATTCTAGCAATCCCCATGTCCATTCAAGCCATAAAACACCCAAAACTACCCAAACGTGAGTTCATGGCCGTGAACTCATGTGTGTGTGTCATATATGGCAGTAAACTCATTTAAATGTTTACTCTTGGGGAGTAAACTCAAATCCCAAGTCCCTAGTACCATTACACGTCCGTAGATGTCACCTGGGTCACTCCAAACGCTCGTTTTGAGGAGTTTAACCTCCTTGGAGTGTAATGTTCCATATAATTAGTGTATGTAAATCTACTTAAATATATGTGGACATTATTTCATTTTCCATAGGGACATCGTGAATAATCAAGCCCCGAACCAACGTCTAGTGTTCGAAACCGTTGCATTTCCGAGTCTGGTGAGTTCATACCCCTACCCTTTTTCACTGTTTTTTTTTCACTATTTTCAAGGGGAACACAAGCAAAGTACAAGGGTTTCTTGTACTCAAAAACTTGTTTTCGTGTGTGTGTTTCACATTTTATATGTTTTTAATACTGATTGATACAACTGATAACCATTCGAACATGCAGATCACGTAAACATTTATTTGTGAAATGGGTTTTATAAACTGTTATGTTTCATATATTTCACAAATGGTTTTCCACATTTTATCAGTTAAAAGCATGACATTAGAAAATATGAACAATACAACTTGTACACTGTTTGTCCTCGGTAACACTCCACAAAGATTTGCGGGTGGAGGACTATCATATTATTACTAGTAAATTTGTTATTCTGGTATGATTGGAGACACGTCCTCGGCGAACACTCCACAGAGATACTTGAGTGGAGGACTGCACCCGTAACTAGAAACTCTGGGATTTAGAGAGTGTGACTTGAGTGTATATATCTATACGGGGCTGACTACCCCACACCTGGCTGCTAGCTACAGCCGAACCGAAATGGTTCAAGGGTGACGAAAGTCATAAGGATGTGGACTACTTATTGCCACAGGTTCAGTCTAACGTATGGTTATGGAACTCGCAGTTAGAATAACAGAGATTTACTTATAGTAATAATGAACAACTTTATACACTTCACAAGATAACCAGGTTTCGGAATACATCTTTTACATTGATAACCAACATTCAGGAGAGTATGGGACTTTCCTGGGGAAACATTGAACATAACCACATTAATAGGAATACATCTTTTACATCTTTTACATACGGAAACCAACATACAGGAAAGTATGGGACTTTCCTGGGATACCTTGTACATAACCAGGTCTAACAAGAGTACATCTTTTACATAAGGTAATATACCATCAGGAAAGTATGGGACTTTCCTGGGAATCCTTTGGTACATAACCAGAACAGTATAACAAAACAGATAACCTAAATGTACATTTTTCACAATAGTAAACGTGTTTTCAGTGTACAACTTTACTTTACATTATGTGAAACAACAACCAACCTTTTTAAGAAAATGTGAGATTTTCTTGGCGTGTGTTACATTTTCAGAAACAGAAAGGAAATATGAACATTTTCACAAAACAAAAACCGCTTATGAACTCACCAGCGTTATGCTGATTTTCAAACCGCTTGTGTTCTCAGGTCATCGTTAGAACAGGTACCGAAGATCCTTTTTGCCAGAAGTCGGAGTGCTCAGAAGACCCATTTCATTTTGTTCAAATATATATACTATGTATCACAACTGTACAACTTTACTTTTGAAAGATTTGTAAAACCTTTCTATATGTAATGTAATGGTTGTTCTACTTTACTTAATATGTACATTGGATTTAATACTCAACGTGGAGTCAACCCTGAAAATGTTTCCGCTTTCGGTTTTCGGGGTGTGACAGATTGGTATCAGAGCCCTTGTTTATAGTGAATAAAGTATTCCAAACCTTACATGGTATAAAACTATAAACACTAAAGGGCCTAAGTGCTTTGAAATAAAAGTATCTTCAAACTATAAGTATTTTCAAAAAGTATATAAGTATACCGAGCCGTCGAGATCCGTAACTACAAGTAGAACAAAACATAAGTAAATGGGTGTTGTGTACTGCGGTTAAACCTGGGCAGTTATGTAGTCGTGTCTAGGATCAATATAGCCTGGCCAACTATATTCATTCGAGACACGACCAACATGTGCTTGGGAGTGACTGTGGTATGCGGCATGCCTAAAACTTACCCAAATACCACAAACATCGTGCCAGTGTAGTAACGAATCATGAAATACCATGGGAGTATTTCTCGAGCCAATTCCTTATAGAAATCCTTGTTCACGTATAGATCCTTGATCAATCCATTAGCGATAGTTTATCTGCTTTGATAACTCTTTCCTGTTTTATCGCTTATTTGGAATAAATATCTGTCATATCTCTCGATCAAATTCAGAGGACTTATCATCCTCTCTTTCTTGATCTTATTAGATCAAGATGCCTCCCAGAAAGAGACCCAACTCAAAGACCAACAACCCTACGCCACCACCTCCTCTTGAAATTGATCCCGTGTTATTCCAGATAGTTGTTACCGCCGCGGTGGCACCTGCCATGTCCCAACTAAACACCGGTGGTTCCGGTGGTTTAGGGGGTAGCAATCAGAATCAAGAAAGTAATCAGGAACACCGAAAGGAGGGTTCCTACAAGGACTTCATGAATGCGAAGCCTTCATCCTTTGATGGCACTGGTGGTGTCATTTCCTTGTCCCGATGGTTCGAGAAAATCGAATCCGTTTTCGAAATCCGTGCCTGTGCTGAGTCCGATAAGGTCAAATTTGCAGCCTGTACCTTCAGTGATAAAGCTTTGACTTGGTCGAACGGCCGAGTCAAATCCTTGACCCTACCCATAGCCAATGCCATGGGCTGGGACGCCATGAAAGAACTCCTCCTTGCCGAATACTGTCCCCGTGGTGAAATGCAGAAGCTAGAGCACGAGCTTTGGAACCTGAAGATGAAAGGTTCCGACATTGCTGCATACACTTCTCGATTCGATGATCTTGCACTTCTCTGTCCTGGTCTGGTCACTCCTGAAAGCAAAAAGATCGAGAGGTTTATTTGGGGGTTAACTAATTCAACAAAGGGTCATGTCTTAGTTGCTCGCCCGGATACATATGATAGTGCTAAGACTTTAGCCCAAGCCATAATTGACCACAGTAATGATGTCGAGGAAACCACTACCGCTCCTGAATCGACTAAAAGCAGTGGTGAGAAGAGAAAGTTCTGGAAGAAGAAGAAGGGTCAATCTTCCCAAGGATCCTCCAAAAGATAGCAAATAGTAGCAGTCCATGCTGCTACTACCCCCGTTGCTGCTGCTTCTGTTGTGGGATCCACAGATCCAACTCCTACCAGTCGATATGTTGGTAATCTTCCCCTCTATGACAAGTTCAAGTATCACCACAACCCTGGCCCCTGTCGAGAACTTTCCTGTACAAATTGTGGTAAGAAAGGGCACACAGTCCGATTTTCCAAAGCTCCGGCCCAATCGGCCAATCAATCTTCGGGAGCAGGCATTGGTCAAGCCTGCTACAATTGTGGTGAAGCTGGGCACATTAAAAGGAACTGCTCCAAAAAGTCTACTGCTGATAACACCGGAAGGGTCCTCACCATGGGACGGGAGGAAGCGGTCGCCGATCCCATTGTTGTCTCGGGTACGTTTTTTCTCGACAACTCATATGCTAGTATTCTTTTCGATTCGGGTGCTGAAAGGAGCTTTGTTAGTCATGCATTCAAACATAACCTAAAACATAATTCCCAACCTTTAACCGAAATGTTTACCGTCGAGATAGCAAATGGTGAGAAAGAAAATGCGAGCGAAGTGTTCGTAGGTTGTACCCTTACCCTGAACGACCATTCATTCCCTATCGATCTCATGCCAGTATCCATAAAGAGCTTTGATGTCATCATTGGCATGGATTGGTTGAGTCCCAATCATGCGGATATTCTTTGTTTCGAAAAAGCTATCCGTCTCAACCTTCCTTCGGGTCAAACTCTAGTAATCTATGGCGATAAACTCAGTTCCAACCTTCGTATCATTTCCTGCATCAAAGCTCAAAAGCTCCTGTGAAAGGAGTGCATTGCATTCTTGGCCCATGTAATCAACGAGAAGAAGGAAGTTAAAGACCTCGCGAGCATCCCCGAAGTTTGTAACTTTCCTGACGTGTTTCCCGAAGAGCTTCCAGGAATTCCTCCTGAGTGTCAGGTCGAGTTCCGTATTGACCTAATTCCTGGAGCTACTCCCGTAGCGAAGTCTCCGTATCGCTTAGCTCCAGCAAAAATGCAGGAGTTATCTAGTCAACTCAACGAGTTGCTCAGTAAAGGGTTCATTAGACCGAGTTCCTCACCCTGGGGAGCTCCAGTTTTGTTTGTCAAGAAGAAAGATGGATCCTTTCGAATGTGTATCGATTATCGTGAGCTGAACAACTTGACTGTCAAAAACCGATATCCTCTTCCGCGAATAGATGACCTCTTCGATCAACTCCAGGGAGCCAGTTACTTTTCCAAGATAGACCTTCGATCAGGGTACCATCAGCTACGAGTTCATGAGAGTGATGTTTCCAAAACAACTTTCAGGACTCGATATGGACACTACGAGTTCGTAGTGATGCCATTTGGTCTAACCAACGCACTGGCAGTGTTCATGGACCTGATGAACCGGGTGTGTCGTCCTTATCTGGACAAGTTTGTCATTGTGTTCATTGATGACATACTTGTTTATTCCCAAAGCGAAGAAGATCACAAACAACACTTGAGGCTAGTCTTGGAAACTCTTCGATTCGAGAAGCTGTACGCGAAATTTTCCAAATGCGAGTTCTGGATTCGGAAGGTAACTTTCCTCGGTCATGTAGTAAGCGAGGAGGGTATTCATGTCGATCCTTCCAAGATAAAGGCGATAGAGAATTGGTCAGCACCGAAGACACCCACATAAATCCTGCAATTCTTGGGTCTCGCTGGCTATTATCGAAGATTCATCCAGAATTTTTCCAGAATCACCAAACCCTTAACCACTCTAACACAGAAAGGTGTACCCTTTTGTTGGAGTGATAAACAAGAAACCGCATTCCAGACGCTGAAGAAAGCCTTATGCAGCGCGCCTGTTCTGTCCCTACCCGAAGGGACAGAGGACTTCGTTGTCTACTACGATGCGTCTACTTAAGGCTTAGGCTGTGTGCGTATGCAAAGGGGAAAAGTAATTGCCTATGCTTCTAGACAGTTGAAAGCACACGAGGTCAACTATACCACACACGACTTGGAGCTAGGAGTCGTAGTCTTTGCGTTAAAGATTTTGAGACATTACCTCTACGGAACCAAGTGCACAATCTTCAATGATCACAAGAGCCTGCAACACATCTTTGACCAGAAAGACTTGAACATGAGACAAAGGCGATGGGTAGAACTACTCAGTGATTATGAGTGTGAAATCCGTTACCATCCCGACAAGGCCAATGTGGTAGCAGATGCCCTTAGCTGAAAGGAGAGTGCAGGCCGTAAAGGGAAGAACCAGACGATGACCATCCATTCCAACCTACCTATGCAAATCCGAGAAGCCCATTTAGAAGCCCTCAAACCCGAGAACATGTCGACCGAAACCTTGAGAGGAATGGAAAAGAAACTTGAGATCAGAGGTGACGGAGTCTATTGTTTCTTGGATCGGATTTGGATTCCCAAGTCCGGAGGATTCAGAGAAAGAGTTATGGAGGAAGCGCACAGAACCAGATACTCTGTTCACCCGGGCTCTGACAAGATGTACTCAAATCTCAAGAAACAATATTGGTGGCCAAACATGAAGGCTGAGATAGCTACGTTCGTGGGCAAGTGTCTGACTTACGCCAAAGTAAAAGTTGAGCACCAGAAACCCTCGGGTCTGCTCCAGCAACCCGAGATACCCGAATGGAAATGGGAGATGATTACCATGGATTTCATCACCAAACTACCTAGGTGTCCGAGTGGGTATGATACCCTTTGGGTAATTGTCGACCGTTTAACAAAGTCCGCTCACATCGTTCCAATCAAAGAATCATACAAGATGGAAAGACTCGCGCGGATTTACATCCAAGAGGTAGTCCGACTGCACGGTGTACCTGCGTCCATTATCTCTGATCGAGATAGCAGGTTTACCTGCCGATTTTGGCAGTCCCTCCAGAAAGTTCTTGGAACCAAACTGGATATGAGCACGGCGTATCATCCTCAAACTGATGGACAAAGTGAGAGAACAATCCAAACCCTAGAGGACATGCTTAGGGAATATGTCATTGACTTTGGAAAGTCGTGGGACACACACCTACCTTTGATCGAATTCTCGTACAACAACAGTTACCACACCAGCATTAGGGTTGTCCTGTTTGAAGCCCTATACGGTCGCAAGTGTAGATCCCTTCTGTGCTGGGCCGAGGTGGGGGATTCACAGTTAGCCAAGAGTCGAGTCCCGGACAGTGCTCTCACTAGCCCTGAAATCATCTGTGAAACCACCGAGAAGATCATCCAAATCCGAGAACGATTGAAAGCTTCACGTGATCGCCAGAAGAGTTACGCTGATAACCGTCGGAAACCACTTGAATTCCAGGTTGGAGACCTTGTCCTGTTGAAGGTCTCGCCCTAGAAAGGCACTGTACGCTTTGGTAAGCATGGGAAACTTAATCCGAGGTACATTGGACCTTGCAAGATCCTCGCCAGGATCAGTCCGGTAGCCTATAAACTTCGTTTACCTCACGAGCTCAGTAAAATCCATCCCGTCTTCCATGTTTCAAATCTCAAGAAGTGCCTATCAGATGAAACCCTAGTGATTCCCTTAGACGAGATCGAGATCAATGAAAACCTCAGGTTCGTGGAAGAACCGATCGAAATCATGGATCGAGAAGTCAAACGTACGAAACAAAGTCGCATCCCGTTAGTGAAGGTTCGCTGGATTGCCAAGCGGAGACCGAAGTTCACTTGGGAGCGGGAAGACTCGATGAAACAGAAGTATCCGCAACTCATTCTAGATCCATGATTTGTATTGTGTCTTGTATCTTGTCTTGAATTTCGGGACGAAATTCCCTCTAACGGGGGGGGGGGGGGGGGGGGGATAATGTAACAACCTGGAATTCCATATCACTTCTTGTAACTCAAATTGTAATCCAATTCGATAAACCAAACGCCGTTTCCAAATCCATTTCCGATTTTGCCGTTTAATTAAGTCATTATCTTGTATTAATCTAAAATGACTTAATGGGTGTCTTAATGCCATTTGAAATCATTCTAACACCCCATAATAGTTATCGGAATAATTCTAGAATCGACCATATCGGGTTACGACAATTTGGTCGGATGCGACCAAAAGCCCCACCTAACGCCGGTATCGGGTAGAATTCCACCATGTCCAATTCCTGAACACTATATAAATGATTCAAAGCTTCCATTTGAAGCTTTTGGCCATCTTTCCTTAATCACTCTCCAACCTCTCTCCTCACCCATAATCAAAGGTCCAAAAACAAAGATTAAAGGCTCCAAATAAAAGAGTTAACAACCCTAACTTGTTATCTAACCTCTTTAGCCTTCAAATTGATGTTTAAACAAGGATTTAGGACCTGGAACATGTGTTTATGGCCAAGGATCAAGCTTGGGCCACAAACACTTAAAAATGGGGGTTTTGAGCCACTTAACCCTTCCAAATCATTGTTTGGACTTAGATACGACTTTGAGGCTTTCAAACCTGGACTTGTAACACCTTAAACATGAATTTTGAGGGACAAAAGAGAGTTTACGGCCAAGGCATGTGCTTGGGCCGTAAACTCCTCAAACATGAGGAGTAAACACATTTTTACATGTTAGATTGCCATGAAACTTAACCAATAGCCTTGGAATAAATCATAGAACCATCTAAAAATAGTTTTGAGACCTTAAACATAACAAAACACTACATTTAGGAGTTTACGGCCATAGCATATACTCTTAGGCCGTAAACTCATAAAAGTGTGCCAAATGATGCCCAAAATCCATCCCAAGGCTTGGAAGAATTACTAGAATCACATGTGATTGTCCTAAGCACCTCAAATTAATTTTGGTTTAAGATTGGGGGAGTTTACGGATGTAAACTCCATGTTTACAGCCGTGAACTCCCATAAATGGTGTATAACTCCAAACAAATTAATCCAAGGCATTTGATAAATCCATTCTCGCAATCCCCATGTCCATTCAAGCCATAAAACACCCAAAACTACCCAAACATGAGTTCACGGCCGTGAAATCATGTGTGTGTGTGATATATGGCAGTAAACTCATTTAAATGTTTACTCTTAGGGAGTAAACTCAAATCCCAAGTCCCTAGTACCATTACACGTCCGTAGATGTCACCCGGGTCACTCCAAACGCTCGTTTTGAGGTGTTTAACCTCGTTGGAGTGTAATGTTCCATATAATTAGTGTATGTAAATCTAATTAAATATATATGGACATTATTTCATTTTACATAGGGACATCGCGAATAATCAAACCCCGAATCAACGTCTAGTGTTCGAAACCGTTGCATTTTCGAGTCTGGTGAGTTCATACCCCTACCCTTTTTCACTGTTTTCAGGGGGAACACAAGCAAAGTACAAGGGTTTCTTGTACTCAAAAACTTGTTTTCGTGTGTGTGTTTCACATTTTATATGCTTTTAATACTGATTGATACAACTGATAACCATTCGAACATGTAGATCACATAAACATTTATTTGTGAAATGGGTTATATAAATTGTTATGTTTCATATATTTCACAAATGTTTTTCCACATTTTATCAGTTAAAAGCATGACATTAGAACATATGAACAATACAACTTGTACACTGTTTGTCCTCAGTAACACTCCACAGAGATACGCGGGTGAAGGACTATCATATTATTACTAGTAAATTTGTTATTCCAGTATGATTGGAGACACGTCCTCGGCGAACACTCCACAGAGATACGCGAATGGAGGACTACACCCGTAACCAGAATCTCTGGGATTTAGAGAGCGTGACTTGAGTGTATAGATCTATACGGGGCTGACTACCCCACACCTGGCTGCTAGCTACAGCCGAACCGAAATGGTTCAAGGGTGACGAAAGTCATAAGGATGTGGACTACTTATTGCCACAGGTTCAGTCTATCGTATGGTTATGGAACTCACAATTAGGATAACAGAGATTTACTTATAGTAATAATGAACAACTTTATACACTTCACAAGATAACCAGGTTTCGGAATACATCTTTTACATTGATAACCAACATTCAGGAAAGTATGGGACTTTACTGGGGAAACATTGAACATAACCACGTTAATAGGAATACATCTTTTACATCTTTTACATACGGAAACCAACATACAGGAAAGTATGGGACTTTCCTGGGATACCTTGTACATAACCAGGTCTAACAAGAGTACATCTTTTACATAAGGTAATATACCATCAGGAAAGTATGGGACTTTCCTAGGAATCCTTTGGTACATAACCAGAACAGTATAACAAAACAGATAACCTAAATGTACATTTTTCAGAATAGTAAACGTGTTTTCAGTGTACAACTTTACTTTACATTATGTGAAACAACAACCAACCTTTTTAAGAAAATGTGAGATTTTCTTGGCGTGTGTTACATTTTCAGAAACAGAAAGGAAATATGAACATTTTCACAAAACAAAAACCGCTTATGAACTCACCAGCGTTATGCTAATTTTCAAACCGCTTGTGTTCTCAGGTCATCGTTAGAACAGGTACCGAAGATCCTTTTTGCCAGAAGTCGGAGTGCTCAGAAGACCCATTTCATTTTGTTCAAATATATATACTATGTATCACAACTGTACAACTTTACTTTTGAAACATTTGTAAAACTTTTCTATATGTAATGTAATGGTTGTTCTACTTACTTACTATGTACATTGGATTTGATACTCAATGTGGAGTCAACCCCGTAAATGTTTCCGCCTTCGGTTTTCGGGGTGTGACATGTGAGGTCTGATAGTAGGATTTGAAAAAGCAGAGTTTGCAGGTATGAAAGCATGTGTAGACCTTTTGATAAGTGATTTCTTAAAATTTTGATGTGACTTTAAAAGTGCCTGAGTTGGCAAAATACCTTTCCATTTTAGATCATCTGAGGAATAGATTTGAAAACCATTGCCTCAAAAAGACTTTACTTTCTTTTGGGTTGTGTCAGATGAGTTTGGAATGGATTTAGAAGTCGTACATTCCTTTTTCTTTGTTTTCATGACTGCAGAGATTTTGGATAGATAATTTGAGAAATTAGGTTTTTCTGGACTCCTAAACTTAGGAATTTTGACAAATTGCTTTTGTTTTGAAAGATTTTCCCGCTTTTTGCCACAGAATCAAATTTATTCTTTGAAAGCCTTTTTGCCTCGGTTTTAGGAGAACCGCAATCAATGATATTGAGTTGTGGTTTCCTTGAATCATTTGATAATTTTAAAAAACGAGGACTTGATTCATCTGAACTAGGGAATTCAGGATTCAGGGAACATTGACCAACTTCAAAGTTCTTGATTGGTAATTCATGATGAATTGGTTGGATGGTCATAGTAGTTTTGACTAAGGGCGGTTCGAAGCCTTGAACAACCGCATAATAAGTTTGAGTGGATACATTAGTGGGACAATTGATGGAAGGTAGATGGACAGACCGAGGTTCTTGACTGTAGTAAGGGATACTACGGTCTGGCGGTAGAGATGAGAAGTCTATTGAGACTTCGGGGCCTTCCAAAACAATTTCCTCATCAGCAATTGATGAATTCTGAGAACTGGGAAGAATTATGCTACATGTGTGTTTAGAGAATTCGGGAAGAATTTCTTCGATAACACAATTGTTACTCAGATTGTGGAGTCGACCAAAGTGAATTTTGATATCTTCAGGAAATGTTTTATCGTTGACCGGAAATGTAAATTTTTGGTCTGGAGGGACGTAGGGACGATCTTTTTTGAATCGGGGTGATGAGTCCGTTGTGGTAGAGTACCCATTAGACCAACCCCAATTGTAGGTATTATCAGTTGTTCCATTGTTAACAAGATTTTCGATGGCTTCCCTTTCATTAAACAGTTTTTCTATTAAAAGATTTAAGCATACAATTTCACTCTGAGCTAAATCTCTTTGATTCAAAGCTATTTCAAACTGTGTTTCACTCAAAATTCTTGCATCTTTCTCTAAACTTAAGTTCTTTTCTAACATAGCCATTTTGAGTCTTTTGTTGTCTAGTCGTCCTCTTACATGAAACATCTCCTGGGACGCAATGTTCTTCTCATCTAATGCTTTGTTATAGTCTGTAAGGATGGAAACACATGTGTCATTAAGGTTGTCTATGAAGGGCTGAAAATCATGTATGTTGTAATTTAGAGTTTGAATCATACGTTTTACCTATTCGACAATGATAAGTGTTCCATCCTTAGCCATATAGCAGTAGTTCTTTTTCATCTTGGTAGAGAAATCTTCATCGGTAGTTTCTATCATACAAATCTTCCCTTTTCCTTTGACGCTACTGATGTCCTCATCTTTATCCCCAGAGGACCAGACTTGATGATCTCTCTTTACCTGAGAAACATATGCTCTTCCTTTTTCTTTTTCCTCCATTTCCTAAGCCATTATGAGATAGAATGCTCTATCTTTTAGTATATTTGCTTTGCATTCTTTGGCAAAATGATTCTCTTTGTTGCACTTGTGACATATCATAACATCACTTTTGTCTTCTGAGGGAGTATCAGATTCAATGGCTTGGATCGGCTTCGGTGTTTACTTGGCTTGATTAATTTGAGATTGTGGTGGTGGGTGAGTGTTTTTAAGGAAACGAGAGTGATTGTTTTGAGAGTTAAGGTTTCGGTTGAAGGGAGGTTTGTTATACAGTTGATTCTTTCGGAATGAAGAAGGTGGTAGTCGGTTGAACTATTGGCTGACAAGGGCGATTGCATTCTGAAATTCTTCTTCTTCGTCATACTCTGAGTCTGCTTCATATGACTGCGGAGAATTGTCAAATGCTGCGGAGTATGATTGAGAGTGAGGAGATTGTGAGACGAGGGCAAGTGGACCACCGAGGCCTGCACAGTCTTTGAGTACGATAGACTCTTGGGCTTGCAGTTCACCATAGAGCTTATAGAGAGAGAGAGAGAGAGAGAGATCTTGGGCTTGCAGTTCACCATAGAGCTTATATATATATATATATATATATATATATATATATATATATATAGAGAGAGAGAGAGAGAGTCAATTTTTCTATCCCCCTGAACAATCATTTTGGAAGTCGTCTAGTGTCTTCCTAGACCCTTAAGAAACTGAAGATTTGTCTCATGGTTTCTTCGGACAGTGCTAGCATTGGATAGCTTAGTGACTATTAGATTAAACCTTTTAAAGGAATCTTCCATACTTTCACCCACATGAGCTTTAAAGTTATTAAACTCATTGAGTGCGGTAGTAAGTTTTTTTGTCTTTAGCCTGTTCAGTTCCTTCATACAGGTTTTTCAGTACATCCGAGATCTCCTTTCCAGACTTGCAGTTTATGATTATGTCGAAGTTGTCAGGCGCAACTCCACACGAAATCTCATAAAAGGAAACATCGCCATTCTCCATTTTGTCTAGATCATCTTTGGTGGGACGACTTAGTGCAGGTTGACCACCTCCTAGTCTGGTTGTGTCTCCATCGGTTTGTATTGGAGTAAGAACAGGAACGTAAGGTCCTTCTTCAACAGATCTCCATACGTCTCTTCCAAGTCTTCTTAAATATCTTTCCATTCTCTGGGACCAGTGGTGATACTCATTTTCCACAAGTATCGGTGCTCTATTCGAACCACCAACACTATTTGATACATTGAGAGATAATGAATGTGCCATTTTCCTTGTTTTTTTTAAAAAGTTTTTTTTTTTTGAAGAAATGAGCTTCAGTGGGATAGAAGGCTTTTTGAAAATCAGAGTTTTGCTTCAAAAGGCAACCACTTTGGCTCTGATACCAATTGTTGAGAGAAAAACTTGAGACACACTTGAACAAACGTTAGAACAAGTATAGTTGCAGAATAGTTTATCTCAAAGGATCATAAAAGCTCAACAATAATAATAAGATAGAGTTAGATAATTAGAGGGTTAGGTGCGGAAATGTATGGAAATATAAATGACAGCAGGTGTTATATCAAGTATACACATAAGTTGATTCTTAACAAGGATTGCATTCATACCAAGTTAGTAAGTGAGATCAAACTTAGTGATTAAGTCATGAATGACTTGCTTCGAAGAGAAGATATTCAAATATAGTAATCTTTACAAGTAACAGAGATGAGATCAGTAAGGTTAGATAAGAGATTTAAGATGTGAAGTGTTATCTAATCTATTGAAGAGAAACAATGAGTCCTATATATAGGCTCAAATATTACACATGTTCAACTATCTAAACGTAGCCATGCAAGGCATAATGGACAAAAGAAAGTATTCTAAGTAAAATAGATAAAGAGCTATACTAAGAATGCTAGATAGAGAACTGATGATGATGACGACTTCGGATGCGGTAGCTGAACTGGCTTGACTGCGGATCTTGTATGACTGCGGTAGGTCAAGTTTAAGAGGGTCACTTTTATGATTCAACAGTGAACTTGACAGGAAATCAATGTCTGGGGGATGCCAATTCCTAGGTGACCGTCTGGTGTCATGGCAATGCAAGAAACAATAGACAGTCTCAACCTCAACGGCGGAGGTGGAATATGTTGCTTCTTCTACCTGTTGCTCTCAAGTCATTTAGATTCAACATCAATTAATGGATTAAGGTTTGAACTTTCTAGAAACTCCAATATTCTGTGATAATGAAGTTGCAATCAAAATAGCTAAATATCCTGTCCAACACTCCAAAACCAAGCACATCGACATCAAAATTCACTTTATCAGAGATTGTTATAAGTGTTCACTCATTCGGTTAGAACAGGTTCCCACTACTAATAATGTGGTAGATCTGTCACAAAACCATTTAACAAAGCTCGATTCGATATGTTGGTTGGGTTTCTTAAAATGATTCGTTTTGAGGACTGATTTTTGTGTTTTAGGTAGTTTAAAAGCATTTCCTTTTTATTCTCCCCATGCACAAATATAAGGGAAGAAATAAACAAAAATTAGAAATTCAGAAAATCCAAAAATATGTTTTCGATGAAGTTTGCTTGCAGGTGATGTGTTGGGAAGTGATATCAACCGAGTGATAACAGACAGTTTTGGTTTGTGTAAGGTACCAACACTGAACTGTCTGGGATTTGTGTTCGATGCGTTGGTAGGCACGAAAAAATAAATGGACTAGACTAGGTATATTTGGACTATGAAAGGACTTGAAAAATATGACTTAGATAGTCTCGTTTGGTTTGACAATACAACGCTCAGGTAGATTGAGCAGTGATATATACATGGGAATCTGCGGGCTACACTTAAGTAATTTGTATCTAGAACTGTGGCGTAACCTTTCCTCGATGTATGGACGTATATCCTTAATTCTGGTACTGATAAGGCGAATAGGGAAATCCAATGAAGTAGGTCTGTAGAAGATTATTTTCTTGCCTTATTTCTATTAGTCATATGTTGCCTCCTCTCTGTGATTGGAAAATCCAGCCTGGACTGCAACTTATGCAACTCTACTTCTATGCATCTTCCTATCTATGCAAATTCTTTCTGTCTGTTAGTCATATGTTGTCTCCATTGCGTGATAAGTCCTTATCCGACCTGGAACACAACATATGCATCTTTCTATTTATCAATCCCTATATCCAGTTAGTCATATGTTTATCCCTCTGCGTTATTGGAAAATCCGACCTGGGTGTACAACATATGCATTCTAAATCTGACTTCCCTCTTAATAATTGTCTGCTCACCTTAAGTAAGGAGTATTCTGGAAGTTCATGATTATCGGAGTATGCCAGGAAGCGGGAAACACGTTCTATTACACCTAAAATTGAACATTCAATAGGTTGTCTTTAGATATCGCTTCTAAATTTAGATGGACAACAATATCTGTGGTCGTCGTCAGCTAAGTGGTCTTCTAGGAATATTATTTAGGATCATAGGGTCAGATACCTTGTCACTTGTATTATGTCCTCATCTGTCATAATTTTTCGTGTTTTAGTGGACTACAATATTGGAGATTGACCAGATTTAGTCACAAAGGTAGAGGTACTGAAAAACGGACTAAGACTGTCCTAAAACTTTGATCCCAAAATCACAAAAAAAATATATCTGCAATGGTGGAAAAGGAATTTTTGTTATGTTATTTTTTATTTTATTTTATTTATTCTAAAAAATTGAAAAATTACAAATTTAGTCAAAATTAGTTTAGTTAAAACTTTTTAGATTTTATTTTATTTTTATTTTTATTTTTATGTCCTCAAAATGTATTATTTTTAATTAAAAGGAAGGGTTTTGGGTTGTGTATACCTCTTCAATTCATATTTTCGTTTGCGGCTGTGAACCCCACATTGAATCCCTCTCTCTCTCTCTCTCTCTCTCTCTCAAATTCTCGATTCATCATTTTTAGTGTTTATAATCCTAAATTGCTCACTGATTTGTGTAGGTACTTCCAAAACGATCACATTCATGCTAAACTTAAACAAGATCGACTGCATTTCGAGGGTCAATTGATGCAAAAAGTCATTTTCGGCACTATTGAGGTGTTCACGACCATTGAAGCATTCACAGTCGTGAACCTGTTTACGACCATGAACCCGTTTACGGCCATGTACTCTCTTTTTCTCTTGAACTCCTTTTTTACTTAATTTCATTCAAAATTAAAGCCTAATTAATTGAATAATGAGAAAACTTAATTGTTATATGATTTAAATCATTTGTTTTCTCACTTGGCTTGGTTTGTGCAGTTCAAAATGGCCGAATTGAAATTTTCAGACAATCACAATGTTGTCATTTTGCTGTTAGGTCCACCAAGTGCGCACAACGACTTCAAGTCCATGGTTCATGGACTGAAGAAATGTTGTATGGCTTATGCTTTCACGTCATGCCTAATAATCTTTCAAGATCTTGTGAAGCATTCCTAGAACTCAGTTGTGGTGCGAAAACAAAATGATGATGAAATCTCTTTAGAAGCAACTATCAACAGAAGGAAGATTGTTGTATCTGAGCAAGTCATCTGTGAGGTACTACATATCAATTACCAGTCTGGATTTCCAACCGAGATCTCCATAAACTAGACCGAGGAAATCATCTAACGTATGGGCGATGAGGGTGTGTTCCCTCCAATAATCAAGAAAATGTTGCTACCCTACTGGAGGTTCCTGGTCCATGTGTTTATGAGTTGTATCTCTGGAAGGAGAGTCGGGGCTGACAAGGTATCGTTATTGAAAACGGGTGCAGTTGCTGCTCTAGTTAGTGATTCAATTGAGACTGAAAGCTCATTAGATCATAAGATGCACAAAGTTGAGTTTCTAAAATAAAACGAGTTTATTCTATAAATTCATGGAGCATAAGTTTTTTGATTGTTAAAAGGAGATTTAAAATAGTGATTTTATAACTCATACAAAACTCCAAGTCTTAGGTATAAAATAACGTTTTATTAAGACTACTTTTGGTTCTTAAAACCGATCTACGACTAAACTTTAAAATATCGGATTTTAGTTTACAATTGATCGTGGTTAATGGCAAACAAAATGAAATTTTATTTGGCACCAAAAGAACCTCATAACAAGTGATATGAATTTTACAAAAGGGTACATGAATTGTTGGATGCATTCAATATTCATGAGACCATGTTTTTATAAACTATAATTGTAAAACATTTATAAACCCTTATTTAAAAAACTTCAAATATATGCAATCCATTTAAAATTTACTTGGGATTTTTGTGCAGTTCATATGGATTTTTGGGTCACCATATTCATTTGAGTTGTCAAAAATAGTCAAGGTATTTTTGTATTTTCTTATGGGAAAAAGGTCACCTACCCATATGTGAAATAGAACTCACATGTTTCTTAAATGGATGATTTGATCAATTTCTTATGTGATAAAGGTCGCCTAAGCATAAGAGTTTTGAGGCATAGATGGGATAAACATGCCAAGCTAATCAATAGTTGTTTAGGATCACATAATTTAGGAGTTACATGTCGTATTCAATTGGTAATCGCTACCTACCCAGTTTGATTAAATTTATGGGATAAAGGTCGCCTAACCATTTACTTGTTTCGTTACTTGGATCCTAGACTTTAATAAATTAATGTTTTAAGAAACAATATAAGGTATTAATTTTTAACGACTAAATATTGAAAATACTAAATAAAAGTTTGTTAAATTTTGTTGATAGTTGTTAATAATTTTACGCCCTGCGAAATCTCTCTCTTGTTGAGTTTCAAGAGACAGTAACATTTGATGGTTATAATTTCTATAACTGGTATAATATCTTGCGGTTCTACCTTTAAGATAAATAGAAATTATATATATACTGAAAGATCTCATACCTGAATAACCTCTGCAACCAGTTAGTCTAATCATGATACTTTGATGAAAGTATTATTATGATGATGTTGATGTATCTCACATCATACTAAAGAAATTAACCATGACTTGCAGAAAGTCTTGGATAATTGTGAAACATATCAGATGTCTTATCAAGTAAAGCAGATATTCAATCAGAACTCCAGAAATAGTTTCAAGTCTGTTCAAGCATTGAATAAAAAGAAGTCTAAGAGATTGTGCACTCATATAGACTTATGGTTCAGTTACGGGAAATATAGTATAAACCTAGAAATCAAGAAATGACCAAATGATTAGTGTTATTTCTATTGTGGAAGAAACTGGACACTAAAGGAGGAATTGCTCCTCTTATCTCATCAAGCTGAAGAAGTATGACTTGGACAAAACTTCAAATGTCTATATGATACAACTATTTATTTTTCCATCATTCACTTGAGTATGTAATACTTCAGCTGACACTAATAATTGATATTATGTGTTGATGATTGGAAGAAATAATCAACTGATTACAAACAAAGGGTATTTCGTGTTGGATATAAAACAAGTGTTGTTATAGTCTTTTATTCAAACAATAGATATATTGTACCTATCCTTATGTGGATATGTAACAGTTGTAATTTATGAATAAATCTAGATTTACTTATCGTTTAATGGATGTTCACATTCATGTTCTGATACAATGTATTATGTGTTAAATAATATTATCTCATAATTAATTATGAAGTAAATCTATAATCTTTCATCAAATTAATAGTTCTGGTCATAAAACCTATATAATCAAATGATATTTGATTGGAACTAATCTATGTCATAATCGTCATGACAATATAAATAATAAATACATATACCAACTTCAAAATGATGGAATTTTGAAGGAAAATGAGCTTGATTCATTTCATATATGTGAATCCTATTTATATGGGAAGATGATTCACAAGTGTCTTTATCTCTTAGTAGTTAAAGAACAAAAGGGCTTGAAAAAGAATTATACATAAGTGATGTATCTAATATTTTCAATCCATGAATAGGTTTGGTGATAGATGTTTATTCAATTTCATTGATGACTTTTATTCGTTATTGTTGAAACCTATGATTTGATCAAATATTTCATAGTGAAGATTGAAATACAACTTAATGAGATCATCATTAACCTTTCGTTGTGATAATGAAAATGATTTTTATAAACCAGGACTTCTTGGAACATATTAGGAGTTATGGAATTGATACACAACTCATTCGGACAAAAATACTGACCCGTCATTAGTATGTTTCTTATGGCATGTGATTACTTGGTCACTTGAATCTATCTTTTGATATTCGAGGTAGCCTTCGAATTCTCTAGTGGGATAGGGTCATCTAGCCACTTGCTGGATGTTGATAGTACAAGTTTTGAAGAGGATAACAGTAGACCTTGTATTCTATTATTTGATGTTTTAAAAGAACTATTTACTTTATAAAATTTTGGAATTATGCTCACTGCAACAAATATATATTGAACATATGTATTTTCCAACCAAACAAGTGGATTAGATGCTTATATTAGACTAAGGATGAAATGGTTTATCCTTATCTAAAAGAAATAGAGTTATAGAGCTTGTGTTAAACAATAAGCTTAACCTATGTTAAACAATAAGCTCAATCACTGTGGTATCTACTAATTGCATTTATGTAGAATATCCTCAATGATTGTTTAGGATGAAGTTTATATTATTCCCACTAATTGTTATTCCATAAGACAAGTGATTAGAAAGTTCTTTCTTCTAAGTAAGAGCTATATGGAACTTTAAGAGCTTAAGAACCATAAATTATGTGACAACCCAAAAGTTTCCATTCTGTAAAACCATCCACTACAATTGAAGTCAAATCTATATCTGCTAACTTTCAAACTTTTGGGATAAGTTTGAGTGTTTTAAGGTTAGTGCTCTAGAGGATATCAGGAGAGGGGATACACTAGGGTTTAGTACGTAACAATAAGTGTCCAAAACTTCAAGAGTTTAGAATATTACGGTCCAAAAATGGTATTCGGACCGAAAACCCTCAAGGCTATATAAGGAAAAATTAGCCATTTGGAATTCATTTCTTACATTTCCAACTAGAGAAAAGCCGATTTCTCTCTCAAGGATCTTCACCCGATCACCCCCAATTGTAAGTACTTCAACCTAGAGTGTATTTAAGTGTGTTATATACCTTGATAACATGAAAAATCAGCCAAAACACCAAGGAAATGGTGTTCACAGCCCAAGATCTTCTTGGACCGTGAACACTAAATTTAGGGCCAAAGTGTGCCCAATGTCCCTCCAAACCTTGGAACTGAACCTAGAGACTACCCATGACTTGTTTAGACCTCAAAAACATTAAGAATCAAGGGCTAGAAGTGAGTTGACGGCCAAGGATGTTCTTGGGCCGTGAACTCCATTTTATGGTGCCAAAATGCCCTAAATGACTTCCTTAAGCCAAAAGACTAGCATAGCACTTTACCATGATGTGTTTAGGACTCAAAACAATCAAAATACCAACACCCATAGGTGTTTACGGCCACAAACACAAGCCAAAATAGTCCAAGGGCCGAAAACTCAAGTTAAGGGTGTTTTGATGCCACAAACACTTCCTAAGGCTTAGACTTGAATTTAGGATGCTTCCTTATGACCTTTAGGACCCTCATAAACATAAATGGCCATGAGTTTACGGTTGTAAACTCATTATGGCCGTGAACTCCTCAAAAGCTCCAAAGAAAGTGGTTTTCTTCATCCAAGGATAGAGTTAAGGTCCCTAACTCATTCCCTGGCCTTCAAAGTTGCATTCACACATGAGCAGCCATGAGTTTACGACTTTAAACTCCCTTGGGCCGTAAACCCATGGCAGTAAACTCATGTGAATGCCTTTATACCTTCCTATGTTGAATCACATGTGATTCCAACACTTGGTCAAGGTGTTTCCTTGTCCCGGAAGGTGTTTCCTTTCATATAGTTGTTATAAACACTATATTTATGTCAATACGTGTCCTTATATGTTATTAGGACTTATTGTGTCTCGGTACTTCATTCGTGGAACTTCTCATTCCGTACACGCATACCCGTTTGAATCACCCACATCAGGTGAGTTCATACCCCATAATGAATCTTTTAACTATTTTAACTGTTTTAAGGGGGGGGGGGGGGGAATACAAGTTGAACACATTCCAAAATGTTATATTGGGTATACATGATCATAGTAATGTGGATGTTCGCGGCTTGCACTATCTTTCAAAATGTTAACTATTTTAACTATCTTTCAAAATGTTACTTATGTTAATTATAAGTTGTCAATACATTCCAAAACTCATTTAAAGGTTATGTTACTTTATAGTTATACAAAACTCCATTTTTAAAAGTATAAGCATAACTTAGTAAATAAATGAGTCTTTTCCGTGACAGTACAGTTAGAACATTAGTAAACTATTATAGGAATAGTTTAGGAGAACATTATTCATTACTTCTAGTACAATGAAGCACACAAAGAGTCAGTTTAGTTCACGAGTCTATACAAATACAATACGCTTACGTGAATACTTTTAGATAGATACGCTTACATGGAATACATTTATAGAAATACAATATCAATACACGATAACCGAACGGAACATGATAAGGTGCTATAGCATGGAACAAGTTCAGGATCTAACTATACCAATGAATCACTCCTACATTGTGATAGTTATATTAGGTATACATGATCATAGTAATGTGGATGTTCGCGGCTTGCACTCATGTAGGGGTCACGTGTAGTTCCTAGAATCTCTTGACAAGGGAGCGTCTAGCATAGGATCTAGCCATCACATTATGCCTTAACCCTCAATTAAGGCAAAATAGTACTAAAAGTAGTCGCTTATTACAAATACTACAGTACTTACACTGTCAATATGACAATTACAGAAGGATATAAAATTCTAGTTTCAATATTATTAATACCTTTACCATGTTTCATATTCACATAATCGATGAGGTAGATTAGATTAAATTAATAATAGTCGTACAGTCGGGTCTTGGTAGAAGGCTACTTTCAAAACAGTCGAGTCTTGGCAGAAGGCTACTTTTAAAAGATAGGATCATAATGCTAATCTTATGATTCCTTAATGTATACACTATAGGATACATATATACTAATAGATTCCGACAGCTAATAGGATGTGTGCCTTCGCTTCATTTCCTGTTCTTGTTGGATTGTGGTCTTGCACCGAGTTTCCCCAATCTATTATCTACCTGAATCTATATATATTTATGCTTAGTATACATTAAGTCATCATAAGGGTATCAAGTATGGATCAGGTTATAGGACACAGAGTCGAAGCACAGTTTTTCTAGTACAAAACATACTTTTCAAAGTCAGTACTTTTGGTATACAAAACTAGTGATTTCCTAGATAAGGGCTTAATCCATTTTATTAAGCCATTACAATTTTAGAGACTTTAGGTGAATTAAATCTATAACACCTTAGTTTATACACGATGTTTATATATAAAACTAATATCCAATAGATAGCTAAATGTGTGTTTTCCCCCAATGTCCTGTTCTTTTTGGATTGTGGGCTTAGGTCAGATTCCCCCAATTAACTATCTACTCGATATCAGATTATATATAGCAGTATAAAGAAAGCTATTATAAAAGTAATCACCGTGGTCATTATTTTACTATAACAAATATAGGTTTTCTTAAAAGAACTCTCCATTTGATATAAAGGAACCATTACAAATAACTCCATGAGTAACTAGTGAATACACCAAGGTTATATATGACAACGATCTAGCAACCAATGGAATGTGTGCTATCCGCCCTACTTGTTGTTCCCCGTTGGGTTGTGAGTTTAGGGCAGATGCGCACAATCGATTGTTTATTTACTCTAAGTATATATAACGTGTACCCACTTAGTAAGCATAGAAAGGCTTGTAGTGTCATTTTACTTAACTTTCATTCAAGTAGGAAATATAGGATTTTCTAGAGGAACATGCGAACTTTTCAAAACATAACTTACATCTTACATTACTTTTACATATACATTTTCAACAACACTTTACAACTTACTCACATCACAAAAATATTATGAACTCACCAGCTTAATTGTTGATAAACTCTTTCAAATAACTTGTATTCTCAGGAGACTATTAGACAAGTGCTCGTGCTGGGGATTTAGAAGATGGAGCATTACAGCTTCAAGTCTTGTTTTGTTATTTGTTTATGACTTCTATGTTTTGTGAACACACACATTGTAAACACTTTCTTTCTTAATGAAATGATTGTTCATTACTTGCTTACCATATACATATCTCGTGATACTTGACATGACGTCCTCCACCCCCGAACGTTTCCGCCGTTCCGGTTTTGGGGTGTGACAAACTAAATGCATCATAGTTTGGAACTAGCAAATTTCAATTATTGAATCTGCTCAATGGTTGACCATAAACTAATAAAACACATAAAGATGCATTCATGTATGATTATCAAGTATGGGCTTGATTAATCTTCCTCAATACAATTTGACTATAAAGAGAAAGTGAGTTTTCAAGGGAGAAAACATACATGATTGAAAATCTTCTCAGATTTAAGCAAACATCTCAAAGTAAGAATCTTCTTTCTTATAGGATAATTACATTGTGTGATTTAATTATAAATCAAGATGAATCTTGTGTTTTCCAACAAAGCTAATGTGAGTGCAGTATTATTCCTAATGTTATATGTAGTCGACATATTAATTCATGGAATAAGGATCTATATCGATAGATCATGGCAACTTAAAGTATTAAGTAAAATTACATTAATTGTCAAGGATCTTGAAAGAGCTTAAGATAAAGAACTCTGAGAGAGTCATCTTGTCAAATACCGTATGAAATGATTTTGAGCAAAATCCTAGTGCAAATGTTTTTGAACTAGATAATATGATTGTATTATGTATGTTGATGCAATTAGATTAATCATATATGTCACGATTATGCATAAAGGCCAAATAAGTCATATGCTTAGAGCATGATGAATGATACCAGAATAATCCAAGAACAAGTCATTGTGTAACTTATAGGAATATTCCAAAGTACTTGCAAGAACTAGAAAAACATTCCTAGTCTATAGAATATTTGAAAGAAAGCTATGTTTAAAGTTCTTACACATGTGCTAAATTTTCAAATAGATTGAGATGACTCTCAATCACAACCGGGCGTGTCCTCATTATGAATGAAGAGATGGTTACATGGATAGTGGTTCCATGTAGATTTTAATTACAGTTACACATTAGAGTTAGAGTACCTCGTGGTTTGGAGAACCACATATAAAGATGCTTAATGTATAGATCATTATGACTACAAGTAATCCCATTACGTAAGTATTGGTATCTAAGTTATATTCAAACATCTAATTCATTCTCAATAGTTTTCTTAATATATAAGTTATATATAAAACTGAAAATGATTGTATTTGCAAAGTTTATACAAATGAAGGTTGTCAAATCTACTCAACAATGTTGCTTCATTAGTTAAATCATGAAAGTCAAGCTAGTGTTATACAGCCTTGTTGATATAAGTAGATGTATTTGATTGAAATTTAGTCTTTGGATATTGGAACAATAAAGACACATATATTGTACTGAATGATATATTGTATATGATTCTTTCATTAAATAACTGTTGTGTTCTATATTAGCATGTTTAAATCCTTGAATAACTAGGCTATTCTAAATGTCCATAGTCATTCATAGTTGTGGGATCATCTATGAGGTAAGACTAATATGAGTGGATTGGTGGCTTCTCATAAAGATGAGAATGGGAAAGAGTAGCAACTAACTTCATAGGTACTTGATTGGGAGAAGAAGTATTGGACTTGACTAACATCAAAATAACTTTATGGATCGTAGCAACAATGATGTTTTAATCAAGGTTGTATCTTTTTAATCTTAGACCTTAGATGCATATTTGGGATTTGAGGTATAGGGATTGTTGTGCTTAGACATGGTTCAATGTTGTTTCATAAAAGGCAGTCAGAAAGGCCATCATTGGGTATGACATGAATATAGGGTTTTGAGCATTCTAACACTCCTAAGGTGTACATGCAACCTTGGAAACCTTGGATCTATGTTTTACTATGATACATGCAAATTTGATTTTCCAAGGTTCTTAACCTATCTAGCATAGCACGGGGAACTTTTAAACATAAATGCTATAAGAAGAACATACATTTTGTAGTTTGGATTCCTTGAGAACCTTGTGAGCCTAGCACCTCAAGTGTGATGCCTCAAATCTCTCACAAAACACTACAACACTTGTAATCACCTTGAGAGAAGCTCACTAACACCTCAAAATCGGCTTGCTCTCTTTCTTGTACAAGTAGTAGTCCGATTTTGCTTGCATGGGGTTCTTTATATAATTGTGGTACAATTAGGGTTACACCATGTAAACCCTAATTGTCATGGCTTCTCATATTCCATGATCCATGGGTTTGTAACCTCCATGGATTATCCATGGAGCACCTTATGGGTTTTAACCTAATCCATACAAACCATGGATCATTAGCCCACTATACAAGACTAGATGATTTACACAATCAACCCCGTATATTTAATTAGTCTCTTTTTGATCACTTAATTAATTCCAAATAAATTCTTCGATCAATTCTAATTAAATAATATTATTAATATATTAGAACTTATAATATATTAATAATCCTTAAGTGTCCTTTCTCTCATTTAGTCTATCCAAGTGTTGTAATGCACTGCAACCCAAATGGACCATGCTAATCGGGTCAAGAACATTCCAAAAATAGTTATGAACTTAGACACCTAATCCAACAGTCTCCTACTTGGATAATTCTAATAACTATAACTGTAAGAATGACTTCAGGAACCGATCAGCAATCGTAGCTGTTTCAAGGTCTCGTGGAACTGAGATGATGATGATACGTCATTTAAGATATGTGATCATATAATCCTCTGTTCTAGATATCAGCCGGACAAATACATGGAACAATGTCTTAGTTATTGTCCAGCAGTTTGTTTCCCGATTTCCAATTTGTTTGACATAGAACTTAATTGAACACATCAACTTAGTTCTGACCGGCCCGGTACATGGGTCATCACAAAATCATCGTGGGGCCCAGATATCTCTTCTAATCCAAGAAGGAACAGATAAACTTCGACTCATATGCTTGTTTAACTACTTGTTGAATCATATACAAAGGCACGTTTTATAACATCGAGTTACCAATGCGTTTTCGTACAATCTATGTATAACCAACTCATAGGCAACAAGTCATATCTCCAGGTTTGTGTACTTATATGATATTACTATCTCACTATCACTCGAGATAAATTCCATGAAGTGATACCAGTGAGCGTGGGTTGAATCCAATACTCGGAAATTATGAGCACTCATAAGTGTTGTAGCAACACTTTGCTATGTCCAACATCCTAGACATCTACAAGCCAACTCATGACAATCTTGATTCATATCTACTTCCAACATATGACTGACTCTGGAGAGTTTGAATAGTATGAAATACAATAACATAATTATTCTGGAATTTAAAACATGCAAAATGAAAAGATAGCAAACGATTGAAAAAAGATAGCAACACTTTACTCATGAATAAACAACAACTTTTATTCATCATCAAAGGTCAATTACACTTTACACAATTCAAAGCTATCTAACTACTAAAACAATATCATCATTCAGCCATATGCGCCTACCATGCTGGAGATGCTTAACCCTACCCAGTCCCTTCGTTAGGGGATCTCTTGGGTTCTCATCCGATGATACCCTTTTTGCCATGGGGAGTCCTTCTTCTATTCGATGTCTGATGAAATGGTATTTTCTGTTGATGTGTCTGGATCTCCTGTGATCCCTTGCTTCCTTTGCTAAGGCAACTGCACTCTGACTGTCACACAAAATATATATAGGCTCCTTTATAGCTGGTACAACTCCAAGGTCTCTAATGAATTTCTTTAGCCATATAACCCCCTTTGCTGCCACGCTTGCCGCTATGTACTCTAATTCACAAGTAGAATCAACCATTGTCTCCTGCATGGAACTTTTCCAAGAAATAGCTCCTCCGTTTAAGGTAAAGACCCAGCCTGACTGAGAGTAGAAATTATCCCTATCAGTCTGAAAGCTAGAATCACTATACCCTAATACTCTCAAGTCATCACTCCCACCGAGGGGAAGGACCCAGTCCTTAGTCCTCCGCAGGTACTTGAGAATGTTCTTTACCACAGTCAAGTGAGCCTTGCCAGGGTTCCCCTGATATCTGGTGACCATGCTCAATGCAAAGGCCACATCACGACGAGTAAAAGTCATAGCATACATGATCGAGCATACATCGAAAGCATACGGTACTCGACTCATATCTGCTATCTCAGCCTTTGTACTCGGACTCTGAGTCTTACTGAATCTGGCGTTACTCTGGATCGGTAACTCTCCTTTCTTGGAATTCTGCTTGCTGAACCTATTCAGCACCTTCTCCAAGTAGGTACTCTGACTAAGTCCAATTATTCTTTTACTCCTGTCTCACAAAATTCTTATTCCTAGGATATAGACAGCTTCTCCAAGGTCCTGCATAGCGAAACACTTCCCAAGCCAGGACTTCACTTCCTGCAGAGTTGGGATGTCATTTCCTATGAGTAGTATGTCATCTACATACAATACCAAAAAGCTAACTATACTCCCACTAGCCTTGAAATATAGACAAGATTCATCTTCACTCCTCGAAAATCCAAACTCTTTGACTTTCTCATCGAAACAAAGATTGCATCTGCGAGGTGCTTCCTTTAATCTATAACTGGATTTCTCAAGCTTACACACTCTATTAGGGTACTCTATACTGACAAAACCCTCTGGCTGACTCATATAAACATCCTCAGCCAACTTTCCATTAAGGAAAGAGGTTTTGACTTCTATTTGACGTATTTCATAATCGTGAAATGCAACAATGGTTAACATAACCCTAATAGACTTAATCTTCGGTACTGGTGAAAAGGTCTCATCATAATCAACTTCTGGAGTTTGAGAAAAGCCATTTTCAACCATTCGTGCCTTATAAGTGTGTACATTACCATCCATGTCGGTCTTCTTCTTGATAATCCAGTTGCACCCGACTGTCTTACAACCTGGTCCATTGTCAACCAAGTTCCAAACTTGATTGTCATACATGGATTGTATCTCGTTGTCCATAGCCTATTTCCATTTAGCTGCCTCAGGGCCTACCATGGCTTCTGTGTAGCTATTTGGTTCATCCAGAGTTACGAGTGTGCTATCACTGATAAGAGTATCACCTTCCACAGTAATATGGAAACCATAGTAATGCTCAGGTGCATTCCTAACTCTCGTGGAACATCTTAGAGGTACAGACTCTTCTATCGGATCAACAGGAGTTTCCTCCTCAGCTTGATTGCGAGGTTTGAGGTACCTTCACCACTTGACTCTTAAATTTATTCAAGGTCAATTTGCCTCCCACTGTTTCCTTGTCTCATGAATTCTCTCTTGCGAATACTCCTCTCCTTGCTCCAAAGACCACATTATCACTAGGTCTATAGAAGAGGTAACCAAAGGATCTCTGTGGGTAGCCGATGAAAATACACCTCTCACTTCAAGGTTCGAGCTTATCATGAGACTCACGCCTCACAAAAGCCTCGCAACCCCAAATCTTGATGTGCTCCAGATTGGGAAATTTTCGAGTCTACATCTGATGAGGTGTTTTTTCAACCTTCTTTGGAGGGACTAGATTAAGGATATGGGCGACAGTCTCTAAGGCATACCCCCAGAATGAGATGGTAGTGAAGCTCGAATCATCATGGAATGAACTATATCCAACAAGGTTCTGTTGCACCTCTCGCCACACCATTAAGCTGTGGTGTCCTGGGAGGTGTCAATTGTGAGATAATCCTACATTCCTTAAGATAGTTAAGGAACTCTATACTAAGATATTCACCACCTCGATTGGATTGAAACATGTTAATGTTCATGACCAATTGATTCTCCACTTCCTGTTTGAACTCTTTGAATCCTTCATTCGGGTTGTTATCATAGAGGAGATGATTTCATATCGCTCTTGACGAGCACTCTGATGGTAGCGGTCCATCAAATCCTGGTGTATCTCAAAAGGATTGTAGTCCTCAAAGGACTTTTGGAGCTCGATTGTCATAGTGGCCAACATGATACATGCTACTTTGGTAGCATCTCTTTCATGTGCCTGATATTCAGCGATCTCCTTAGGAGTAGCAGACAACTCAAGCTCCTTAAGCTCCTTGTCGAGGACATATTCCTTGTCCTCATACCAAGTGACCATCCTGATGTTCCTAATCCAATCCATAAAGTTGGGTCCATCAAAGACGACTCTCCCACAAACTTTCATGAGAGGGAAGGAGTCGGTAGGTTTTGAGCCAGAAGCAACATTGTTGGAAAACATATGAAAGAAAGACAAGTTCAGATTAGATATAAAGATAGTCCTTAATAAAACACCCAAATGTAATATTAAGTCTAGGACCCAACATAATATTTTATAACTTAGAAGAGGGATGTCGTATTCCAAGCTATAAAATATTTGAAGGTAGGTGAATGACGATTCACCAATTTCCTCAATGAAAAACGAAAAAAAATAATTACGTTTTAATTTGTTTTGAAAATCCTAGATTCTTTGAGATTCATTGAACTTTTCAATGGCATTTTCAATATCGAGTGTGCCCTTTAGGTTTTATGACTGGGATGCCGAGGATTACACAACAAGGTGTGAAGTAACCATGCAAATGACTTGGTACCCTTAATATTTACCCTTCAATTGATGTGTCGGTTAACCACACGCGCTCCATCGATACTATGATAAAAATTAAGTTACCCGTTGTCTACCTTTTTAAGTCCAAGTTAGTGTGTCGGTTAACCACACATGCTCCACTAACGACTTAATCAAAGTGCAAAGTATAATTTCATGGGATAGCACCTTATTCACATTTTCATAAAGTTACTAAGATTGGGATTTTATAAAAACGTTTATTTACTTTATATTCATCATACTTTTAATGAAGATTTAAAGTCCTTGTCTTACCCGTTCGGTTAACGACCCTCCACTGATCAAGGAAGCAGTGGGTGAGAGTGGACACCCATTAAACTGCCATTTTATAGGCAGCAACCTTATAGACCGGCTTTGTGAATGAGGCATACTAACGGTAAAACGACTTGTTCTTATACATATATAATAATTATTAAACTTATAATATAATAAAGTATAAGGGTTGAAGTTTAACGTTTAAAATTCTAGGGGTTGGAACTAAATTTTTTTAAATTGACTTTACATGTTCAAAAACTTGAGGGCAAGTTTTGTAACTTTCAAAACTTTTCATCTTTCATAACTTATTAGTTAATGGTTTAATAAAATGAGATACTTTTCATTTTATGTAACCTATGGTTAACTTTAAAAGAATGACTTTTGGTAATCTATAACTTGAGCACAATTATGGATTCCATTAAAACACATAATGATCAAGAATTAAACTAACAAGCAAGTTACAAATAATTCCTATGATATTCTAAACTCATAAGTTCATGAACATGCATATCAAGAATTTCAAGAATCATAAATTAACCATATAAAACATGAAAATTTGATAATATCTATTGAAAATGGATTAGCATAACCAGTACACCATCTAAAACAAGTTTTAGCACCAAAACAGTTTAGGGTAATGTTTCTAGTCCATTTTCAGAAGCAAAACTCGAAAATCTGCATCCTGGGGCTCCTACTCGTCGAGTGCATGAACCTACTCGGCGAGTAGGATGAATTTAGCCATGGACTCGTCGAGTCCCCCCATGCACTCGGTGAGTTCATGCTGCAGAATGCATAAAACTTGAGTTTTTTCAGCAATTTGCATCAAGTATCAAATAAACAAGCCTAGGCTCTAATACCACTGTAGGTTTTTAAGCATTCTAACACTCCTAAGGTGTGCATGCAACCCTAGAAACCTTGGATCTATGTTATACTATGATACATGCAAATTTGATTTTCCAAGGTTCTTAACCTATCTAGCATAGCATGGGGAACTTTTAAACATAAATGCTAGAAGAAGAATATACATTTTGTAGTTTGGATTCCTTGAGAACCTTGTGGGCTTAGCACCTCAAGCGTGATGCCTCAAATCTCTCACAAAACACTACAACATTTGTAATAACCTTGAGAGAAGTTCAATAACACCTCAAAATCAGCTTGCTCTCTTTCTTGTACAAGTAGTAGTCTGATTTTGCTTGTATGGGGTTCTTTATATAGTTGTGGTACAATTAGGGTTACACCATGTAAACCCTAATTGTCATGGCTTTTCATATTCCATGATCCATCGGTTTGTAACCTCCATGGATTATCCATGGAGCACCTTATGGGTTTTAACGTAATCCATACAAACCATGGATCATTAGCCCACTATACAAGACTAGATGATTTACACAATCAACCCCGTATATTTAATTAGTCTCTTTTTGATCACTTAATTAATTCCTAATAAATTCTTCGATCAATTCTAATTAAATAATATTATTAATATATTAGAACTTATAATATATTAATAAGACTTAAGTGTCCTTTCTCTCATTTAGTCTGTCCATGTGTTGTAATGTCATGCAACCCAAAAAGACCATGCTAATTGTGTCAAGTACATTCCAAAAATAGTTATGAACTTAGACACCTAATCCAACAATGAAATGCAATTATAGGCATATGTAGTCAAGATGATCTTTGTATTCTTAGACCTGAGATGCATATTTGGGCCTTGAAGTGTATGGATTGTTGTACTTAGACATGGTTCAACATTGTTTCGTAAAAGGTAGTCACGAAGACCATCATTGGGTATGACATGAACTGCAATGATAGGCATATGTAGTCAAGATGGGATTTTTCCCTCTTATTCGTTGAGAGCATGACATCTAAGGCCTTAGTTAAAGTTGAACAGTAAATGAGATTGATCACGATCCATATCTCATGTTCGACATGATGTCTGAGATGAAGGAATAATAGATACCCCACATTTAGTAACAACTGTAGCTTAGAGCTCCTAAAATTGACTGTTAATGAAATGACACCCTTCATATGTTGTTAGGGGCAGTAGCTCATTTCTAGATGTCAGCTACTATATATGTCAGCCTATAATGAATTTTGTGCAAGTGGGAGATTGTTGGATCTATATGCCCAAGAATCATTATAGAGTGATATTGCTAATAATATATTATCATATAGGGTCACACCTTTATCAAGTTGGCACATTTTTTATAATTATTATTAATATGATTATTAATAAATAATATCAATTCTTGTATTTTAATTAGGGAATAATTATTGTTTTATGAAAATAATAATTATAAGAGAGTATTACTAGTTATTATTTCATATGGTATGAATTAATAAGTCATGCACAACATTTTGGACTAGTTGGATTCTTTTGTCTATTACCTAAAGACAAAGTTTATATTTTATAAACTTGGAGTTTATAAAAAAAATAAAGAATCTTACTTTTTAAAAGGCATAATGACGGTGTAGAAGGTTGCTTTTTCAACCTTACACCTTTTTTCTCCCATGCTTCTAAAGGCTATCATTACTTTAGATTAGTTTAATGGTTAGACCTTACTTTTCATGGGCTATATAAGAGATGCATGAGGCTTGCATTTTTGCAAGTGTGAAACACTTCATTCTTCCATTCTTCTTTTCTCTAAAACCGTAAGTGTGGAGATGCTTCATCTCCATGCATTTTGATGATTTACTTTGGTGTTTAGAAGACCTCTTGGGTTGTTCCCTTTAGTGCTTAATTGAGTTAAGCACTTAAAGGCTTTATACACTCAAGAATACAAGAAGGAACTAGCATTCCAAGTGACTTACTCTTGTTGGTGGATACTTGTAGAGAAGATCATACACTTTGATCTTTTGTTATCTTCATCAACACCTCAAAACCAAGTGGGTTCAAAGGCTTCAAAGGTTATCTCTAAAATATCTTATGGTTGGTTTTATTTCATTCTAACCTCTATAAATGGATCCATGATGGTTCGGTTTTGTTATGAACTAAAAATAAACTTTTTATTTTAAAGTCTTTTGTTTCCTTTTTTATGAAAAAATAAACTTTTATTTCATATCAAAACCCAACAGGAGAGGGAGTCTTAAGAGGCTTTGAAAGATTCACTTTGAATAAATATGGCCTCCTAATCATTTTTTATAAAAATCAACTTTATTTTTTATAAAAATTCTTAGTGCATTTACAAGGTTCAATTGTATTTTTTTCTCATAAATTAGGTTAGTGAAAGTTTGTATTTAGTTTAACTAACTCATAAAAATAGTTAACTTGTAATTTAGATTTTATATAAGTTACACTTATATTTCATATAAGTGAAAGGGTTCATAGATTATAGGGTTAAACAGTCCTTAAATTATATTTTTGATTCATAATTCAAATTGTGATATATAGAAAAACAATTCCAACTTGTTAGTAAATAATATCATGATTTAATAAGTTTGAGTTCATAAAATACTTAAATTAGTTAAGTACTTCATAATGTTCCAATCGGATAATTAGGTTATTTGGAAGTAGTTAATCTTTCGATAATCATAATTAAATGAATTTTTGGATTTCAAACTATCGTAGGGTTTCATATCTCTTTTCCAATTAGGAATAATGTTTGTAATTTATTTTTGTCAGTTATTGGTATTGCTATGTAGTGGTTCTGGGATTCTGGTGAAATTGAAGAACCAATTATACTAGTCTTAGTTTCAACTTTGAATTAAGTTCCTACGAGACTCAGACCTAAATTCTACTACTAGGTCAAGTGCATGATGTGTCTACATGATTCATACAAAGATGTTCAAGTCAAGTAATGACCTAAATTTGGATAGTTGTTATAGTTAATGCAGCTATGGATGTCACATATCAATGTGAAATCTAAGTACACTATCCCTCTTTGATAATTGTCTCCAAGTTTCTAGTTGGTTATGAATTACCTTCTAGCTACTAAATCGAGAATGTGTCATGCCTACACATGCAACTAAGTTTATTCAGATTTAGAACAAACTCGAATTTTGACGGTTGTCACAGATTTCACCTACAAACCATCTATTTAGCATACCTTATCCTCCTTTCATAGATCAAGTTTTTCCTCTCTCCTCTCATCCATTTTATGGTGTTTATGTGTCCTTGGAGTGTGTTGTTCTTCTAAGACTTGGTTTCTAAGTTATGAAACTGAAGAGATCAGCATTCATCTACCTTCTGGACCTTTTGTAAGTTGCAAATATCCTTGATTTTTTACATTTCCTCTTTCGATCTAAGAGTATTTCGAGTTCTAATGCTTTATATGCTTGTTTGGTGCATTTGATGAAGTTTGAGTGATTGGTTTCAAAGTTTGCAACTTTGTTGATCAATGAAGTCCCAAGAGTATTGTATGTTCCAAAAACTAAGGATTCTTGGAGTTTTGGTTCACTGCACAGGATTGGAGTGTATATTTGCTATATTTTTACCTAAAATGGAAGGGACATGCATTACACATGCATATACATAAAGCTAAGATTTTTATGTTCCATTATATATAGGAAACCCTTTTGGAAACTTGGAGGAGTAACTCTTATGATTAAGTGCTTAATAGGCATTTGCATGGCTTGAGTTGCCTTAAAGGACTTAAGGTTTGAGATCTTGACTTATTGAGATGTCTTAATGGATAAAGTTGAAAAATTTATCCATCAAGACTGTGGGAGGGACCAGATTTGAGCTTTGGATCTCTTTTGATTGTTGTAAAACAACTTAATATGTTAAGTTGTTTAGATAAGTCCCCACGACATGACCTTAGGCTGTCTCATTGTGGTAACTGTGTAAGTACCCGACTGTTTCATCCCTATGCTGCCATGGCGTGGCCAATGGATGGACACCATGTGGCAACTCGCTGATTAGGGTTTTTGGGTTGTTGACTTGACTGTTGACCATGGAAGTTTACTTGTTGACTTTCTGACTTAGTTGACTTTTAGTCAACTTGTGAGTTTGGACTTTAGACTGAGGTTGAGTTCCTATTATCTTATAGGTGACTTGTGGAGTCGGCTTTGATCCCGAGAGGGAGCCATTGTACTATTCGCATGATTTCTAGGTGAGTTTTCCTTATTGTACTTGTGGGTCGAAAGGACCGATGTCGACCCACTAGATTGTGTTATATATCCTTGTGTGTAGGATGTTGTTATGAAGTATTAGATTGGTTGATCTGTATGATTACTTGTACTTGATAGTTATTTTTGTCTGTTACATATGTCGACATAGTGTGGTGGGGTTAAGGTTTTACTGCTTTTTACGATAAGCTAACAAACTTGGGGCAATCCATTTTGAAGACTGTGGGTTGTGGCAATCCGGTCCGATGACTGTGGGTTGGGGCAATCCAGTCTAATAACTGTGGGTGGGGGCGATCCATTCCGATAACTTTGGGTTGGGGGTTATCTAGTCTGGTGACTGTGGACCCATTGTGCATGCTTGTGTGTGTGTATATATATATATATATATATATATATATATATATATATATATATATGTATATATATTGTTGTATGGGGTATTTTAGGGGAACTCACTAAGTTTTAGCTTATAGTTGTTGGTTTCCATGTTTTGAGGTTTATCAGATGATAGGGGCAAGGCGAAGGTGTGATTGTACACATCCTCCTGCTGATATATGTTTGAGAGATTTTCATACTCTGATTTTATATATTTGACTTGAAAACATTGCTTTATAACTTATGGTTCTGTGGGAATGTTTTATTACAATGAAAAATTTTGTTATGGTTTTTGGGATGTTGCATCTTCTTAAGGATATAAGTGATTGAAGATAAAAGTGATACCTGCATCTTTCTCTCTTTTAAGTCAAATTTGATATTTTTCTTAAAATCTTAGGAGTTAAAGACTAGCATCTTTTCAAGTTGACAAATTGTTGGAATTTTTTCTAAGGAGGAGTTCATTCTTCGTTAACTTCTAACCTCCCAAGAGGAATCAAAGACTTCAAAGGTTGTAATATTTTCTTCATATTTTTGTTTTAATCTTTCTATGTTTTCAAAATGATCATTGGTGGTTTAAAATGGTTTTAAGTTTATTTAATGATTTAAAGCTTGCGTTGTCATTTCTAGTGTTTTTAGAAACCGAATTTTTGAATAAAATCCAGCAATTACCACTTCCAAAACCCATTTTCAATATCCTCAAATGCTGTTACTACCAAATATGTTTCAAGTTTTCAACCAACTTATTAGGAAAAAATATAACATATCTTGATTGATCAAAGTAAGGATAAAAGAGGTAGAAATTGGATGAGGAAATAAGTATTGCTCAAGTTAATCTTTACGTCGAGGTTGCAAAGAATATGCAATAAGAATTTCTTATGAAAAATAAAGGAAAGAAGAATAATCTAAATAACTAGAACTAGTGTGACAACCCGGAATTTCCATTCTGTACAAACTATATCACTTCAATAGAAGTTATAGCAGTCACAGTTAATTTTCAGACTTTTTCGTGTAATTTTGAATAATTCAGAGTTTACACTTCAGGAAATGTCAGGAGAGTGGGTGCACTAGGGTTTTGTGCAACACTATTATTCCAACACTCTGTTATATGAGATATCATTTTAGGAATAAAAATATTTTCTGCCAAAAATATCTCAGGACTATAAATAGAATTCTGAACCAAATTCATTCATTATTCGCATTTCCAACTAGAGAAAAGCCATTTTCTCTCTCACGGATCTTCGGGTTTTTATCCCAAATCGTGAGTACCTCTCTCTAGTAGTGTTAGAATGCTTATTATGTGTTAATAACATGAATTAGATAGCTAAATAACGAGATTTAGGAGTTTACTCCCCAAGGTGTTCTTCGGCGGTAAACTCCCGAAACAAAGCCTAGACTTTCCCCCGCGATATACTACTGCCTTAGGCTTGTTTATAAGTGTATTTGGGACATGAAAACATCAAAGAAACACATATGTATGGGAATTCACGGCCCAAGTGGATCTTGGACCGTGAACTCCAAAATCATGCACAAAAGCGTGCTTTTAAGGCACCTAAAGCATTGGACATTTACTAGAAATTGTTCCCAATTAAATCAAGGACCAAAACACATCAAAATCACCTTCCAAAGTGAGTTTACGGCCAAGACATGGTTCTTGGGTCGTAAACATGAAAGAAGGGCACCAAAGTGTGCCTAATGCCTTCATATGATTTAGGTAAAAGTCTAGAACCTATCCTACATATGCAAGAGACTTGAAAGCAACAAAAACACCATTCCAAGGGAGTTTACGGCCGTAAAATCCAAAGGAAATGGCCTTAGGGCTGTAAACTCCTCTAAGGAGTGTTTCTAGGCCTTAAACCCTTCCAAGAATTTAACCACCAAGTTGGAATAATTCTAGGAATCATTTGGAACTTCAAAACACACAATACCCCCATGGTTGGGAGTTTACGGCCGTAAACTCAAGAGTCTACAACCGTAAACTCCATGTGTGATGATATATGGAGAGTAAACTCATATATAGGGTCCTTTGGAACCCTAAACCCAAGTACCTTGTCCCACAATAGCTTAAATGCAATCCTTAGGGCTTAAAGCACTTATATAAAGTGTTTATTATGTTCTAGGATGTCTTAACATTATCAATTAGTAATTTAAGTCTAATTGAGTGCATATATGTGTGATTATATGTTCATTAGGATCGTAGTGTGTGTACAAGTCCTCACTTGACACCTAACAATCCTACACCATCCAGTTCATCTAAACTACCAACTACATGTGAGTTCATACCCCTTAATCAATGTTTTAAATGATTTTAAATGCTTTAATGGGGGGGATACAAGTAGAAAACAATATGTTATTAAATCAATCTTATGTATTTTATAACTGTGTTTTCACTTAGTAGATTTCACATATTTCAAAAGGTGACACATGAAATGGTTTTCTATCTTAAAATACCTTGATAACAAAAGTATTAGTTTTGAAATGTTTATTAAAATGACATCATGTCACTCTTAAGTATTGTTCAAAACTCCTAGATATCTTGCAAAACCATTAGTTTTACCTTCTTGAGCAAAACTACACTTATACGCATATGTTCTTATATATGTATCGATGTTATAGTTTTCATCCTTCGTTCAGTTTCCCACACCCTGGTGTATCGAGGGTGCATAAATCTACTTGAACAACCACTTACTTTCTAGTTAATTATCATAGGGATAGTTAGAAGAAACAAAACATTATTCCTATTACAAGGAATCACACAAGAGTCACTTCATTCATGAGTCTATACAGTACCTTACATGATACATGAGTACACTTACTTAGGATTACATGATACATGAATATGTTTACATATACTTACCTGTTACATGAACACACTTACGTGAATACCATACAGGAACACTTTTACATAAGGGCATTATCCTGTATTTATTTACCTGGATACTTATACTAAGAACTACGAGGATGATTTATTAGTACTTTCTGTGTAAATTATCTTTCCTATCCCGGTTCAATGGGATATCTCGGCGGGACTTACCATTCCGAACCCCACTGATTAGCACCAATGGTCGATGAATGTCTACAGACGTCTAAGGTTTTTACTTATTTAGTAGTCAGTGACGGGACTAACCATCCCTCCGTCCAATTGTTGCAACAGTGGATGAGATGTGAATCTTCGGAGGATCATTAGGTTAACGATCTGTATTAGGAGATCGACATCGGGACTAACCCTCCCTCCACCCTGCTGCTGCTACAGAGGGTGAGTGGACAATCTTCGGATGTTCATTAGGGTATACCTTTCGCTTCGGCGATGTCGTGTTAATCCTGGTCACCCAGGGATAACACTTACATGATTATATTTTTCCTACTTTAGTTTATTTTGTGATATATTCACATAAACGATGAGTTAGACTAAGCACTTTTAGTACTAGTCAATAGAAAGGAAAAACTATCATTTTACTTACAGAACATTTAAGTCTTGGTAGAAGACTATCATATCATTTTCCTATTTTACTTTATTTTGTGATATATTCATATAAACGATGAGTTAGACTAAGCACTTTTAGTACTAGTCAATAGAAAGGAAAAACTATCATTTAACTTACAAAACATTCGGGTCTTGGTAGAAGACTACATTATCATAACAAAACATTCGGGTCTTCTACTCGGGTCTTGGTAGAAGACTACATCTCCGACTAATAGAAAATAAGGGATTTTCTAGGGCTTTTCATACTTACATCAACATTTTCATTTAAAGGTTTACATGACTTTTAAAACAGCTTTTAGTAAGCAAGAGAATGACACTTAAATACTTATGAATTCACCAGCTTTAAAGCTGATACTCTCTTTCAAAATAACTTGTATTCTCAGGTCATGAGTAGACAGGTACGGTGGCCAGGTTTTGAGAAGACGGAGCAGACAAGACTCGTCTTTTATTTTGATTGTATATTTTTGGTGTCTTATTACAATGAAAGAACACACATGTATTAAAACTTTACTTATAATGCAATGGATGATGTTGTTTCTTGGTTACTATTATACATTGTTGTGATACTTTACATGACGTCCTCCACCCCTGAACGTTTCCACCATTCGTGGTTTTGGGGTGTGACAACTAGTGATAAGTTTGGGTTTCTCTAAACATATTGTGTTTCACCTACTCCTATGGAAAAAATTTCTATGAAAAATAGTTTAGGAAATGAACTTGATCCTACTATCTTTACCAGAGCTTTTTGTTATCCTAGAATGACTCTAGCAGATCTAGTTATCCTAGAATGAGTGCAGGTACTAATGAAAATATTGGTGACAAAAACTATGTAGAGTGAAATATTTGTTTTCATGCCTTAGTTGGAAGGTCACAAGATCATGTTTGGAATTCTAAATCTATTTTAAGAAATGAATCGGTATTGAGAAAAAGGAGTTTCGGGAATGCATTTAAAATAGATGAGTTTGATCTTAAAAGGCATATTCTTGATGAAGACAAGTTTACTATCAACAACATTCTAAGTATAGATCCTCAAAACTTATCTTGAAAGAGAAATATAGAATGTGTTATTATGTTGTGTTTTCAATCCATATGAATCTTTCTTATGTTATGTATCCTCAAAACTTCATAGTTTTGATAAACCTTTTGAAAGAGAAATATAAAAAGTCTTATTTTGAAGTGAATCCATCTCAATCTGTCTTATATATGTTGTTATAAAGATATAGCCTAGACAAGATTTTCTTATTGCTAATACTATATAAAAAAGTTTAAAGCACTAATAAAGATCTTATAGGAAATGATTTTTTTTTTGTAGTTGGAGTATTTTTTTTCTAGAACTAACAAGAGGTGTGATATTTAATACGAGGATGGTTGATGATATATTGAAGATAAGTTCTCTTTGGAATAAATGAGAAGGAAAGATTCCTTAATAATGTGTTAGAAGGAGTAATGTGAAGGGTAATGCTTAATTCATAAAATAATGCTATGATGAGAAAAAAAAACAATTTATATGAGATATGGTGGTTGAAGGTTATGGAAGTGACGTTGGAGTTAGTTAGAAATTAGAAGTTAATTGTGGTTGTCTTAACTTCTGAAGTTTAGGGAAGTGATGCTGGAGTTAGTTAGAAGGTTAGAAACAAAAAAACAACTGATATCTGAAGCGACATGCCACAAATGGGGGGCGCATTAAAGGTAGAAGTTCATTGTGGTTGTCTTAACTTCCAAATGAAGGCATCATTATATGTCAAGGTTTTTGTAATACCGAAGTTGGGAGTGCTTTGTAATCGTTCCTTCATAATTTCACTTAGGATGCGTTGTCACACACATAACCTAACATAGGTTGTTGAGGCAAAGGTCATTGTAAGTGAATTATGTGTGCTCTCCTACATGTCTTATTATTATTATTATTATTATTATTATTATTATTATTATTATTATTATATATATATAGATATTAAAGTTGTGTTAAAAAATGAATAGTGAACTTCTGTTTTTTTTTTTGGCAAAAATGGCCCTTCAATTATATATATATATATATATATATATATATATATATATATATATATATATATATATATACATATTAAATTTGTGCGAGCTTAGCAAGTGAACCTGCTAATAGTTTAGCAAAAATGGTCCTTCAAGTATACAGTTTGTTGCAGTTTCAGAATTTTTTTATAGGGGCATTTTATGTTGTTAGTTCCTTTCTATGTACACGTGTTTATCATCGTGGCTATTGTGTGACTGTATTTTCATGGAAGTGACGTTGGAGTTAGTTAGAAATTAGAAGTTAATTGTGGTTGTCTTAACTTTTGAAGGTTAGGGAAGTGATGCTGTAATTAGTTAGAAGGTTAGAAACAAATAAACAACTGATATCTGAAGCGACATGCCACAAATGGGGAGCGCATTAAAGGTAGAAGTTCATTGTGGTTGTCTTAACTTCCAAATGAAGGCATCATTATATCTCAAGGTTTTTGTAATACCGAAGTTGGGAGTGCTTTTTTAATCGTTCCTTCATAATTTCACTTAGGATGTGTTGTCACACACTTAACCTAACATAGGTTGTTGAGGCAAAGGTCGTTGTAAGTGAATTATGTGTGCTCTCCTACATGTCTTATTATATATATATATATATATATATATATATATATATATATATATATATATTAAAGTTGTGTTAAAAGATGAATAGTGAATTTCTGTTTTTTTTGGGAAAAATGGCCCTTCAATTATATATATATATATATATATATATATATATATATATATATATATATATATATATATATATATATATATATATTAAATTTGTACGAGCTTAGCAAGTGAACCTGCCAATAGTTTGGCAGAAATGGTTCTTCAAGTATACGGTTTGTTGCAGTTTCAGAATTTTTTTATAGGGGCATTTTATGTAGTTAGTTCCTTTCTCTGTACACATGTTGATCATCGTGGTTGTTGTGTGACTGTATTTTCATGTTTATCTTCCTTTCTATTACTCTATTTCCTTTATCTATCGCTTCCTTATTCTTTTTCTCGGTGAAACCTCACCGCCATCACCCTATAGGCAGCCATCGTTCACTACCATTGGCAATTTGCTTCTTCACCACTGTTTATGGGGTTTACTTCGTCAAGATGCTCACCGCCCCCACTAGCTCCTACCCTAGAAAGTGAAGATGAGGATGGATTGAAGGGGTTGTCGAGGAGCTTCATTGCCCTAAAAGTATCCTACCGATCGCTTTTGCTCCTTCACTATCACACTCCTTGTCCACTTCTCCACCGTGACTACCATCTACACCAACACCAACGATGTTGCAGTGGTCGGAGGCGAGGTGGTGGCTGAACTTTGCTCAATTTTCGCACACAGCAAAGATAAATCTGAAGTCGTCCCATCCGACTGTTTTCGTCTTCTCTTTTGCCCAACATGTCGTTTGTTGGTGCCAATTTGATGTTCGGTTTGCAACATCACATCTAGGTCACGAGAACGACGACTCCTGATGATAATTTTTTTCACTTTTATGATTCAACCAATTTAACAGTGGTTTTGATGTTACATTTTGGTGGGTTTTGTTTGCTATTAGGTTGTACAAAGTAAAGCATCATAAGTGAGCTTGCTATTAAATGAAGATTTTTCAGATCAATGAAGCTCATGTAGACAAGGTGTTTGATAAAAGGTTTTAAATAAACGATTATCGTTCTTGGGCAGCTGCATTCATACTTGATCCATTTTATGTGATAAGAAACACAAGAAACACAGGTTGGAAATACTTGCTCCCTTTTAAATACTTAACTTCTAAACAAAAAAGGATGTTGTCAAGCTTATAACAAGACTTTTATGATAGACAAGAAGTGATGGGTTTTGGTCATAAGACATCCTATGTGCTCATACAAACCCTAAAGCTTGGATCTAGGTTTCTCTATTGTACATACTTTGAATCCAAGACTTTGAACCCTAATACTAGCATATAGAAATCAGAATTCACATGTAAATAGGTTTAAGAACATACCTTGATTGTTATGTAGCAATAACAATCCAATTCCTCCTTGAATTGACCTTGGAAAGCAGAGAGTCACAAGTGTCACTCCTCTAATGGCTTACAAACACCATAAGCAAGTGGAGAAGGTATAAGGAGAGAGGAGGGAGGTTAGAATTCGTATTTGGGACCTCTTGGGAAGGGATTTACGAATTCATGACCTTGGGGTTGTTTATATAGGTGTAGAGATAGGGTTTCAGTCATTATCCTTATCTAGTTGATTATCCATTAAGCAACTAATAAGATAATCCTTGAATCCTTATCATACTCGAATTCTAAGGCTTTCCAACCTTAAATTCGTTCACCATACTTATAAGATAATTCTTACCTTATTTTGTAACTATCACATAATTACAATTCAGCCCCTCTAGTTTAATTAATTACACTTGATCACAAAATTAATTCTCAATTAATTATTGACCAATATTAATTAAGCAAATATGATTTCTCCTTTAATATATTATTCTTATAACATATTAATAAATCATATTATCCTCTCTTTCTATTTATTTCTCCAATCAAGTTGCTTTGGTGAAGGCAACCCAAAAGGACCATGCACCATCGGGTCAAGTACATACCAAAATAGTTATGGACTTAGACACTAATCCAACAGTCTCCCACTTGGATAAGTCTAATAACTATTCTGCGTATGACTTCGGATCCCGATCTGCAATTGTAGTTTTCCAAAGCCGCTGTCAACTTTGATCATATCAAATACGCGTGTCCTTAGATAAGGGATCAAATATTCCTCCATTCTAGATATCATATGAGATATGATTTCTAATCATTCTCTTTGTACTACTTCTGGATTTCTGATTTATGACGACTGACTAATTGAACAAATCAAATTAGCCCTAGCCCGGCCGAGCATTTACGTTTGTCATCACTAAACCATCGAGGGGCCCAAAGATATCGCTTTTATCCTACTTTGGATAAAAGGAACGGATAAACTTTGATACAATGCTCGCTTGCACTCACGCACCGAATCACACACAACAATATGTTTTATAACACCAAGTTACTGGTGCGTTTACATATTATCAATGTGCAACCGATTTGCAAGATACAACTCACACATCTCGGTTTCAAGAATATAAGATGTTATCGTCTCACCAATCACTCGTGATACAATCCATGGAGTGATCCAAGTGAGCGTGGGTCTAATCCAATGCTCAAATCATATTCATAAGCACTCATGAACGTTGCAGCAAACATTTGCTTATGTCTAATACTCTTTTAGACAATCCACACACCAATTCACGACAGTCTTCATTCATACCTACTTCCAACATATGAACGACTGTGGCCCGTTTGAATAATTCGATTATTCTTAATAAACTCAATTATTCTGGAAGTCAAAACATGCAAATGTGAAACACAAGAATAATACTAATCCCATATGGCCTCAACCTTTGAGTATAAATAAAACACCTTTTATTTATCACCATATTGATTACTCATTATTTGTCGTTTCGGGTAATCAACTTCTTACTTGAATTGTAACACTTGTCTCATGCTCCTAGCATGCACACAATGTTTACCTATGGTTCTTACTTTGTGAAATAGATCACATTGAACACATTTCCAATCCTTCTCATTTCACAACTCCAAATCCTTTTTCATAAGTGAAAGAATATCAAATTCTTGCTACTCATAGAATATGCTAGATTCTAACATTCTATGCAACTATCCTTTCGTAATGTCACTGCACCAAAGTCACAAAGACTATTGCCAATGATATTACAAAGTCTTCTATCGGAGATTGTTACAAGACAATTCTATAGATGTGATGTCTCTCACTCAAAGTACTTTCTTTGAACATCCTTTTGCATAGAAGTTTCTAATCTAGTCATAGATTTCTCAATATTCAATTCCCAATATGGACACACTTCCATATGTTCCATATGACAACTCATTCTTAATAGAATCTTATCTATTCATAATGATGTCGATATGGTCCATCCAATATGGAAACATTTCCATATTTTCCAATACTATACCTCCAACTACTCACAAGCGACCAATCCTCGTCGAACTTGGATTGTCCGTTGATAGTTGTTTAATTATTTTAGTCTAAACCGATTCTTGTCCTTTTTCCCTCTAAATGTGCTCGACATTTGGAAAATTTTAGAATGGTCAAACATTAAAGCATTTGCAATCGATCCTATACCCGAAGCGTATGGGACACGACGCATAATGTTTTATTTGCTATGTTCTCAAAATTCGAATTGTGAAAAGGGATGCCGTAATCATAATCGAAATTTTAAGAACACACTATGTACCTTTGACTAAATTTATTAACATTTCTCAACCTAATCCTTTAGATTTGAAATGAAGCATAATATTCTCTCCCTTAATTATAGCAAAACAATTCTTCAACTATTGCGACTTTGCAAAGTATGACTCTTGTTTTCTATAATTAATATTGCTAACCTTGCAATACTTTCCTTAATAATCATACAATCATAACTTTTATGCTCCCACTATCTTGATGATTATTATAAAACATAACACTTATGCTCCCACTAGCTTCGACATGTATTCATAAACATCTTAACTTTCAGAAACAATGCTTATTGAATTTCTTAAGTTCATGTTTCTAATACTTAGTGCTTTGATAATCTTTTATCAAGGATTCTTTATACACCTTTGCCTTCGATAGTTCATATGTGTGTCTAAACAATTAAGACTAATTGCCAAACCTCACAATTCAAATTATGGAAAGGGATGCCGTAACCATAATTGAATTCGAGAATGCAATTTTACAATCACTATCTTCTTAAAATCTTTCTTAGTGAAAGTATTTTCTCACAATCATTTTCATGAAGGAGGAAATCTTATGACACTTAGATTTAAATAGTGTATAAACGTTCCTATCCATGTGAATTTGTCAAAACCAACGTTTACGACAAATTCAAACTCATATGGATCGAACTTTCTTAATCTTGATTTCTTGCCTCATGGTAGCACAGCTGCCCACCACGTCTTCCAAGTAGTTAAGCATCTCACCCTTTCTTATCAATGTACCTTTCATTGATTAAGGTGCCTTGCCTTTTATGCATTCAAGATGAGAACTCAAAGAACTCATATGCATAATTAACTCAATTGGAACAGCACATAATCAAAATAATGTCAACACGATAGGTTGTAAACCTTAACTCGTGTGTTAGTGATGATCGATAAGGTTTATTTGATTTGTTCTTGAGACCTTTCAAGACCATTAAGACTCCCACCGACTCCTTGACATATAAGATTCTCTTGTCAAAAACTATTTCTTGACAACCAAATATTCAAAAGTTAGTGTAGCTTTTATCAAAACACTTCATAAATTGGTCCTAGTTGGTCTTTGTCTTATCCAAGACATCACAACTTTCCACATTTGATGAATGTTTCAAACCTTCTTAAGACTTTTCACTCAATGTCACAATCTTAACTTTAAGACTTGTTATTGGAACGAAGTATGATTGACTTATTGATTTAACCATTTCTTCAATTCTTTGATTTCTCTTCTTGGACATACAATTGTACTAAGACTCACTTAGAGGATCAATTGAGATATGGTTCTTAATCATTAAGACCTATCATAAAGCATAAAAGGTACTCACCCTTCATCTTAGAATGGAAAAACTTTTATCTTTCTGCCTACTTGATTCTTCTTACTCGTTCTACTATTGATCTAAACCCTTTAATCAATTTAGAATTACACTTAATCTTGTAAGTATAATCATATTTACTAAGCCTTTAGTAAATCATGACGAATATCTTTGTTATTCTTATGGTGAACTTGATCAACACACTACTTTGTGTACTTGATCTCCTAGTCCTTCACTTGACACTTTGTCAACGAATTGGTCTATTTTCCAAATATGAATTTTTCATTCATCATGCAACCAAGTTGCATGATTCCAAATTTCTGTCCGATTGAAACTTTGGCGATGAGAAACTCTCCCTATTTGGTAAATTCTCGACTTTTCCATAAACACCATAAATAAGAATCATATCCATTTGTTGTAGAAATATGCAAACACCAATTTTCATAACGATTTCATTGCAAGGAAATAAACAAATAAATAAATAAGTCAAACGAAAATTTATTTTATTTATAAAAGCAGCGGAAAACATTTGTCCTTACAATGCAAAATCCATTGAAAACTATGTATTTCAAAAGAAAATTTCTAACAACTCTATCATAACTATCTAAGCTCAAAATCTAATCTTCAAGTCCATGCGATCAAGATCCATTCCTTGTGATTAGATTCATCTTGCTCTTTCACCAAGCTTCCTTTCTTTTCACCGATCCTGTAAAACATTCAAATGCAATCTTATTACATTATGTATTAAGAATTAATGAATAGGAACTTAATGGAGTTAGATAGTGGATTTTACCTGAAGCGCAGCCATACTCTTTGACTCTCCCAGCTTCTGGACTCTTCAGGCTTTTTGGGCAGACTTGTATCCAACGCCCTTTCTTTTGGCAGCAAACGCAGGTCGGTTCTCCTAGAACGTCCTCGGAAGTATGGTCGGTTGACTCTCCCAACAAATACGCTCCATTGCTTCGCCAAATCATTTCTGATTCAGTAGCAATGAGCATGTAAGTTAGGTCAATGAGGTTGTCATCATGATTCATCATATAATACTTTCTTTTGAACTCATTATATGATTCTGGAAGTGACTGCAAAACCCAATTCACAGCCAACTCATTCGGGAATGACACACCCAACATTTTCAACCTATCAATGTGTGATTTCATTCCTAGAATGTGGGCACACACGGGTTTACCATCTTCATGTTTCATTTCCAATAGGGCTTTAGTGATATTGAACCTTTCAATTCTTCGATCTTGTGGGTTGGGGAGAACAATAGGAGGAGGAGGAGGAAGCGAAGTATGATTTCTCGTTCCTCGATTGAATCGTGGAATACCATCTTCATGTGGAATGCTTGTTCCACGGGATTTGGGAAGACCATAGTTGTCGAACTTTGACATCTACAAAACGGGAGAAAACGAATTCAAGTTAGTTGATAGATTGAGTCCTTAGTAAATCACCCAAATGAGATACTAAGGCTAGGACCCAACACAATATTCTACAACTCGGGAGAGGGATGCCGTAACCCTAATTGAAGAATATTTGAAGGTAAGTGAATGACGATTCACTAATTTCCACCATGAAAAACAAAAAGGAATTTAAGTTTTAAATCTATGAAAACTCCTAGATCCTTTGAGATACATTGAACTTTCAATGGCATGTTTATATCTCGATATGCCCCTCTTGTTTGTGACTGGGATGCCGAGGATCACAAAGCGGGTGTGAATAACCATGCAAACTACATGGTGCCCTCACATGTTACAGTCGCCTATTCGATGTGCCGGTAAACCACACACGCTCCACCGAACTATGACAAACATTGAGTCACCCTTTGCTACCTTTGCTTAGACCCATTTAGTGTGCCGGTTAACCACACACGCTCCACTAACGTCTTCGCAAGGGCACAAAGTGTAATTTCATGGAATTGCATCAATTCACTTTTGCCTAAGTAACTAAGATTGGGAATTTTATAAAACATTTAGTTACTTGATAATTCATTATACTTATAATGGAAGGTTTCGTCCTATCCTACCCGTTCGGCTAACGACCCTCCACTAGTCAAGAGTGCGGTGGGTAAGAGTGGATACCCATTCAATCGCCATTTTATAGGCAATTTCCTTAAACACCCCTTATAGACCAGCTTCGTGAATGAGGCCTACTAACGGTAAGACTGACTTTTAGTCATACATGTATATAATGTTAGACTTTTAATGTTATATATAGTATAGGGTGTATTTTATAACTTTTAAAATACTATGTGGTTAACTATAACAATTACACTTTTAATTCTATTAAATGGTTAACCTAAACTTTAATGGATTTATTAAATCTCTTTTAATTATACACCTTAATTAATTAATAAAACCATAAGGGTGTGATTTGAACTTTTTCAAAACTATACTAGAGTTTTAGAATTTAACATTCCTAATTAAACTTTTAATCAACTTTTAAATACCAAAATTTGAGGGCAAGTTTTGAAACATTTCAAACCATAAGGGTTTAGAATTTAAATATGCATCAAAATTAAACTATTTAAATCAAAATTTAAATTCCAAAACTTGAGGGCAAGTTTTGAAACCTTTTTCAAAACATTAGGGTTTCAACTATTTAAATTTCAAAACAACAAAACTTTTGGGGTTCAAATTTAAACTATAAAACCTAAAGGGCCAAATATGAAACTTTTCACAACAACAAGGATCAAATAACAAATAATTCAAATTAACATTTAATCACATAATTATCCATATTTGATGATTTCTTGCAAAATAATTTATCAATTTACTTAAAATAATTAATCAATTATCTTATAAGGAAATAATTATCCTATTAATTGATAAATATCTTCAATTAGATTAAAAATATAGTCAAATATATCACATAATCGGATTAATATTAATCTAACATGATAAGGTAATTATCCATAAGCAAAAACAGCAAGAAATCCCGAAGTACCCTCCTTCTGACGAGTTGACTCGTCGAGTCAGTCTTGGACTCGTCGAGTCACCTTGGACTCGGCGAGTTCAGCCATGGACTCGGCGAGTCCAGCCTCCAGAATGCAAAAAATCGAATTTTTTCAGTTACAACAAGCATCAATACAATAGAAACCAATCAAGGCTCTGATACCACTGATGGGTTTTGGTCATAAGACATCCTATGTGCTCATACAAACCCTAAAGCTTGGATCTAGGTTTCTCTATTGTACATACTTTGAATCCAAGACTTTGAACCCTAATACTAGCATATAGAAATCAGAATTCACATGTAAATAGGTTTAAGAACATACCTTGATTGTTATGTAGCAATAACAATCCAATTCCTCCTTGAATTGACCTTGGAAAGCAGAGAGTCACAAGTGTCACTCCTCTAATGGCTTACAAACACCATAAGCAAGTGGAGAAGGTATAAGGAGAGAGGAGGGAGGTTAGAATTCGTATTTGGGACCTCTTGGGAAGGGATTTACGAATTCATGACCTTGGGGTTGTTTATATAGGTGTAGAGATAGGGTTTCAGTCATTATCCTTATCTAGTTGATTATCCATTAAGCAACTAATAAGATAATCCTTGAATCCTTATCATACTCGAATTCTAAGGCTTTCCAACCTTAAATTCGTTCACCATACTTATAAGATAATTCTTACCTTATTTTGTAACTATCACATAATTACAATTCAGCCCCTCTAGTTTAATTAATTACACTTGATCACAAAATTAATTCTCAATTAATTATTGACCAATATTAATTAAACAAATATGATTTCTCCTTTAATATATTATTCTTATAACATATTAATAAATCATATTATCCTCTCTTTCTATTTATTTCTCCAATCAAGTTGCTTTGGTGAAGGCAACCCAAAAGGACCATGCACCATCGGGTCAAGTACATACCAAAATAGTTATGGACTTAGACACTAATCCAACAAGAAGCTCATATTACTTTAACGTAGCCTATGAAATGTCCGGTTCTCATTTGTTGCTCTACCCTTGTTCTCTATTCAAAAGATGAATGACTTAGCCTTAGAAGTTCAAGAATACACTTTTTCTTCCCCTTATGATCACAGGTAATCAACCAATCAACCAATCAAGAATCAATTTTAGGGTTTTTTAAGGTTGGAATGTTTCTCTACAAATAAATTGTAATACACTTTTTCTTCTCTTTATGATCACAGGTAATCAAGCAATCAACCAATCAAGAATCAATTTTAGGGCTTTTTAAGTTTGGAATGTTTCTCTACAAATAAATTTTTGTCCTGATATATCAACAATCTGTTTCTAACACGATATTTTGTCAATATATATTTAAGGTTGGGGGCAGATGACATTGGAAAAAATATTGTTGACTCTCATGTGCTTTCATTTAATTTGTAGGAAAACATTTCAAAACAATGAAGAAGCCAGATTATCTCAAGTTTGAAGTTGCCCAACTTGGTGAATCCAAAACATTGGATGAAGGATTCCATGGTGCATATTTGCAATTGTACCGGTCAGAATATATTTAGTTTTTTTTCTCCAAATTCGGTTTGGGGAATCATTGTTTTGTATACTGATGATATGTTCTACTGTTATATCTACAAAATGGTTATCATGTAGATTTGTAGATGAATGGTTTCAACATATCTTTTATGTAATGGCCTAATGTGTATCCCTCTTTTTAGATGATTCACTGTTTCTATTTGAATGGAAGGTATTTCAGAAAAAGATGCGACATAACTGGAGGAAGAAACTAGATGGGACGACTGTTAAAGAAACTCACGAAAGGATCAAAGTAAGTGTAAACATAGATCATTTACTTCCTTTTATCAACCGAATGGTTTCCACTATTCAGGTGGTGTTCCTTGCTGCAGGTGAGGCTTTTATAGGATTTTTAAGATTCATTTTTTTTATTTATACCCATGTTTATAAGATTAAACACTATTACAACCAATTTTGGCGAGATTTTAAACAGATGGTCTATGAATTTCTATATTAGCTTTTCAAATTTATTCTAAAGTAAGATTGATAACACTTTGTATATCTATGACATTTTTTTGTCCTATGGTGTATAATCCAATTTACACTATGGTATATTACCTTTTCTGCCATCAGATTTACACGACCTTTTTGCATGGTCACATTTTGTTTATACCCTTTCTGTTCTATTATAGTTATTTATTCCTATAATTCCTTTGAATTATTACTATTGAGTTTGTTTTATTTTAACATTTTCCAATCATAAACAGACACTTTGATATATTTTTGATATAATTTGTCAACTTTCATATATGTTGTTAAAATGGTGATTAAATATTGTTAAGCAGAATGGTACAAATAGATGTCGTTTTGACAATATTATTAGTTTGGAACCAACAACTGAGCTTTGGGTTTTAACAATATTCAAACTACCCCTGCATACCATTTCTATAGTTACAAATTTTGATTTGAAGATTTTTGGACCAAACTGCCCCTGCATAGTGTTTTTAAACTTCAAAAAAATTATTTTAACCGCAGTTGCCGACGGGGGTGGCTGAGGGAGGTAGTAGTGGCAGTATCCGGTGAGCTTAATGATGATTTCTTACAACTAAACAACTTTGAGGTAACAACCAAACATTAGTAAAATTGTCAAATTGTTATATCATTCAATTTTTTTTTATAACTTACACATGTTGTTTATACTCTGGGTTCTGGGTTCAACATCAACCCCTGCACCATTCGCTGAAATCAGGTTGTTAAAGGCCAATGGCTGAGAAATATTTGGAGGTTAGTTATGACTTTTTGCTCACCCATTAATCTTTAATCTTTTCTTTTAACAGTTATTTGTTTTTTTATTCTATTTTGCATGTATTAATAAAACTAACTAATCTTAGTTTTTATCCATTCAAAGAGATTTGCATTTGTAAAACCATGTGGTGGTGTTGAAGGAGCAATTACTCTAAAACACATAAACCAGAAAATACTGACTTGACCATCATAAAAATCAAAGAAAACAAGGAGGAAAATATAGCATTACAGTATTAGTAAAATTTCTATAGCTTGATTCATATATTTATATTGAAAAACTAAAAGTCACACTTTAGAATGATAAATTATGATAATGGAATTTTTTTTATTTATATACAGTTTTTATGTTCATTTTAGCTGCATTTAGTTATTGATTTCTCATTCTTTTTACTTGAATCAATCTCTTTTTCTTTTTCTTTTTATTACAGGTATTCATCCATTTTCTTCAATTTTTCATTGAAATTAACTACCTGTTTAAGGCAATTATGATGATCATGTAGCTATGTACTCAAATTTTAGGCTTATAAATTGATATATGGCTTCAATGATTAGAAGAATGTATATGTACATGTCTTAAACTTATTTTCCATTTGATTTTTATCCAGCCTTACAGAAGAATATAGTTGACCTAAAAGTTTGACTTCAGAAGTTAGCAAATCCCAAGTAAGTTTATCCTTTCCATTAGCCGTCCAAATTTTTTACACCTGAAAAAGATAAAACTTGCGACATTTTTTCTTGTCATGTTACATACAACATAACTGTTTACGTGATATAAAAGATGCATCTTGAAAGTAGTCACATTTTTCCAACCAAACAGATAAACTCTATAGAATCACTTGTGACTACTTTGAAGATGCATCTTTCTGTAATTTTTTATTCTTTATTCTTATTTTTGTCATTTATCCAGAGCACCTACCGATCTTCCCTTTGCGAATGAAAGAGAGGTGGGTTGCACGATACTTATTATGATAATATATTTTCCACAGTTTTGAAGCTACATCCTTTCAACTTGTGTTTTATTGTTCAGTTGAAAAAAAAATTGTACAGCTATTACATTGTTATTAAACTCTCCGAAAAACCAACTGTTTGGATTTTGTTGTTTTAGTAAAAAAAATCGTGATTTTAACATTTTTTTATCGAAAATGCCCCTACATACTGTTCACTATCTATGACTATACCACATACATAACCGATAAACAAAAGTGTAAAACTCTGGTCTTAACCGAACCCCACGGAGTAGGGTTTCACAGCTAGTTAGTTATTGTGATTAGTTGTTATTCCACTAATTTAGTTATTCAGACATTATATATAGAAGTGGATATTATCTTTTGTCATTTCGTATAATCGTTGTTTCACTTGAGCTTGTACACATTCTCCATTCAATATTGCACATATTTATGCTTTGTCTTGGTTTTGTTTTTCATTTCGTATTACTGGTTGTCATTGTTTTTAACACATTGTTTTAAAATGGTCAAATACTATTTTAATAACTATTTTACTTTTCTAATAAGCAAACCTACACTTAGATATTTCCTCGGTTAGTTGTTTCTCTAAACTTGAAACAAGGAAAAAACTTTGTAGCACAATTCTCATACAACCTTTGTTAACAATATGACTTCGATGCATAAGTGATCAAAATTCAAAAAATGTTATAAATGGTACAATACATATCTTCGCAAAAAGTTGGCTCAACTACGATCATATTGTAGTCACTATAGCCTTCGTTGCTACATGTGACATTTCTTGTAGTTGGATGATTAATATCTCAACTGCTATTCATGACAGATAATTAATAATTTAACTATAATTAATAATAAGATTAAATATCTGAAAGTTTTTTTTTTTATTTTTTTATTTTTATATTTTTTGCAATCAAGTTGTCTTATGTAGAAAAAAATCAACTATGTTTCATTATAAGAACATATTCAATAGGATAATCGAGAAACAGTGAATTTGGCGATATTTTTTTTTAAGCCAAAACATTTTTAATTTGCAGGCCACATCTGCAAATCTAAATCTCAGTAGAAGAAAAAGGTAGACCAAACGTCTACAGTTTGCAAGAAAAAGACAATTATTTTAATATATGTAAGCTATCGAAATAAACTGAAATGTGAATAAATTGATTTTACAAACATTAAATAGATTTTCAACATCAAAATTTAAATAATTTTAGTCTTATAATATTGAAATAAAATAACAACGATAGTAATTATAGCTAACAATAACAATTATATTTAAAAATAATTTGTTTCATACTTTATATTAGCTGCTTAGCAATACAATCTCGTAACTAAGTTATATATTCACTATCATTATAATACTATATGTAAGAACATCGTCTTCATCATCAATGATACATTATTATTTTAAACTTAACTAACATATAAATTATTGACGTGAACAAGTCTTCGCAAAGACTTATTCGACAATTACATCCAAGTTCAAGCCTAACACTACTAGCCCATGGATGGAGTATGGTGGCCACGAAGTGATTCAGACCTCTAAATCTATGCAAGCCACCATGTGTATTTATATATTTTGTTTTTTTATTTGTATTATAAGAGGATATTTGAGAAAAAATGATGCATTTGGTTTAATAATATAGAAAAGGAAAAATCAACGTATGATTGAATTAAATTTATAGTTAGCTCATAGGTTTTTTGAACTTCCGAGAAAATATGATGCATTTGGTTTACTAATATAGAAATTAGCTTTAAGTTTTTTGAACTTCTTTTGATTGGGTGTCTACCACATGTATTAGTGTGTGATTGTGTGCTATGTGTATGTCTTGTGTATAAGTATTTGAATTATCAATGTTTGTATTGCTTTTTTTCATTATTTTATTCATGCGGTTTTTTTGAAAACATAGCGGATGTAGTGTGACAAAGCAAAACATGTCCTATTACTTTTTATTAAACAAGATAGTGTAATTAATACTTTTGAATTTTGATATGGGCTAGCTATGTAAATGTTTGTAGAGGATTTGTTGGATTTGAAAAGAAAATCCTTACCATAAACAATTTTATATACAAAGTGAGAAATATTTTGACCTTATACTATTTATAAACTATTTTACAAATAGGCAACTGCTTTAAAATTGTTAAGTATTAATATTCTAAATTGAAATTAATAATAACAAATGTAAAATGACTATATACAAAATAAAAATATAGAAGCAGACATTCATGATTTCAATGCTAAAACATCATCATCCCCTCTACATCCACCTTTAAACAATGTCATTAATATTCTTTTTTCATTTAAACATATTTATATGTATTATTAACAATAATAATAATAATAATAAATTTAAAAAATAGTATACTTATTTATATTTTTAATAATAATAATAATAATAATAATAATAATAATAATAATAATAATAATAATAATAATACGATTTTTGTTTGCAAAAAAGTCATAATATTTTTGTTTACAGAAAAGTCCTAATATTTTTTATCAGTTTACGAAATAGTCCCAAATTAATTTGGTACAAGTTCTAACTGGTCAAAAAATATCAAAATACAATTTTTTGTTGGTTTTTAAGACTTTTACATTAAAAAATATATTTTAGGACTAAAACGTAAAGTAGCCCAAAATTTTGGAATTTTATTGTAGATTTTCCTAGAAAATTCCAAGAAATCGGATAATATATTCATATTAGCCCCTTATAGCCTTTTCAATAGATAATTCGTCTACGTGACATGCCATGTTGGAAGAAACGTTGATGTGACATGCCATGTCAGCCCAATATATTACCCTTAAAAATTTGATTTTTAAAAGAGAGTAAAAGAAAATGGGGTTCGAACTCAACACATTAATTACTCTCCCAAAAACACTACATTAACCAATTAGGCTAAAGCTTTGTCTTGTTGTTTATCCATAACCAAGTTTGTGAATAACGTAAGGTGTGATTTTTGCGGCAATGTCAAGTCTCAAACGTTTACAAGTCTTGACTAGCAATGTGGTTTCTAAGACATGATTCTAAGCAACAATTTTGTATATAATTCATATTTTATATGTATTTTCTACTATTATTTGTTTTATATACATATATGACTTAATATGACTTAAGTCAATATTTTGTTATAGTTTGACGGCAAACACAAGCTTTGAAATCATAACGTGTTATGAAAAAGCCATGAAGAGATTTTAGACCCTTGTCCATAACAATTTGATATAATGTTATCTTCTTACTTTATCCTTATAAAAATAATTTACAGGGAGAAATGACTTGGAAGGGTTTTACCATTTGTTCTAAAATGTTTTTTATTTTTCTTTTGTTGCCATACTTACTTATATTTAATGTATAAAATGTTGAAAATTTAATTATAATAAATGTATCTATTATTATTATTATTATTATTATTATTATTATTATTATTATTATTACAGTTAAATAAATTATAATTAAAATTCATTTTTTAATATTATATATATATATATATATATATATATATATATATATATATATATATATGGAAAACAAGTAACTAAGGCAACATATGCTGGAACCAATGATCAAGTGACACGTATCCATTTCTTTATTCATAAGCAATCTACTATGAAAGTTCTTTATGTAGTTATTCCAAAATGATGTGTTGTCATGCTTTCATTGGTTCCAACATGTGTTGCTGTTTATTTACCATATAACTCTTCCCTATATATATATATATATATATATATATATATATATATATATATATATATATATATATATATATATATATATATATATATATATATATATATATATATATACTTCTTAAATGTGTATTTATACATATAAAACATGTTTATCTATAATAAATACATATAATATAATAAACACTATATATGTGTTTTTATATCTAAATAAACGTTTTTAAATATTTTTTTTAGTTATATGATTTTTTTTTTCATTCTCTAAATGTATAAAAACGATTAAATACATGTAAAATCATATAAAATGATCATATATATATATATATATATATATATATATATATATATATATATATATATATATATATATATATATATATATACTATAATTTGTATATACGATTTTGTATGATTTAATATGTATTTAATTGTTTTTATACGTTTATGAAATGAATAAGTACATATAAATTTTAACAAATTAAAATCTTTTTTAAGGTATAAAAATACATAATATACGTCGGTATTTATTGCACTTTTGCACATTTATTGAAAGTACGTTGCTATGTATTGCACATTTAAAATGTAGTTTTATTTTATAGCTAATTACTCACCTTGCATAAATATATATGTTTTGTTGCAAAAATATCTTGGACAAAAAACTGATTTTACTTTAAAAGGTGTCATCGGTACCATCATAAAAGACTATAACTAACTAAATCGCGACAACCATTATTTGAAACTTCACTATGTGGGAAATTCTTAGGAATGTCTGTCCCCAATAGTGACCCTAACTCATGAATTTCATGATGTTGCATGAAGTACAGTCTCAGGACATATTTGAAGTGTGGATGTTTTAGTTTGAGATACATAGTCTAGTTGGATTTTATTGAAATACAGTATATATATATATATATATATATATATATATATATATATATATATATATATATATATATATAAAAGTTCAATAGAGAACTATAATTATTGATTTTTCAAAGAACCAACATTGTGAATGTTAAATATATTTTTCGGATTCATCATGTGAATTTAGATTCCCATTGTGAATATTCAAAGATTCACATTGTAACATCCCAATTTTCAAGGCCAAAAATTTCATTTTTAGATAAGTTATTACATAAAACCATCAGTATAAAAACATTCATAATAATATCTCGTGTCAAACCAAAGTGTCAGTAATCAAAACATATTATCATAAAACCATATCAGAGTGTAATCCTAAAGATCTCATGTGCGGAAAACATAGTGTGATGCGATGTGATCAAGCCGGCTCCTTTCCTTTAAACACGAAGTACCTGAAACCAAAACTGAAAACCGTAAGCACGAAGCTTAGTGAGTTCCTCCGTCATACCACATACCACATAACACCATCCGTATCTCTCAACCGGTAACTGCCATCGGTATCTTTCAACCGGTAACCAAGGACTATTTCACCCCTATCACTATCACATAATAATATGTCATAGACATACTAATAACGTACTTGTTGGATTAGGTGTCTAAGCCCATAACTATAATTGGTATGTACTTGAATTGATAGCAACACAGTCCTTTTGGGTTGCCCTCAAACCTAGCAACCGGATAAGGAAATTATGAAAGGAGAGATATTGATTTATTATAAGATTAATAGATTAATATAAATGGTTTATTAATATGTTAAAAGATTAATATATTGATTAGGAATCATAATGTATATGTAGCACCTGGTTCCTGGTACGTAAATCTTATTTGAGTATTCTCTTTTTAGCCTTGGACTCGACGAGTCATAGGTCCGACTCGCCGAGTAGATACGGGACCCGGGACACGTTTAAGTTGGCGACTCGGCGAGTCCATATCCTGGACTCGGCGAGTCACCGCTGTTGGATGAAACCCTAAGTTTCAGGGGTTTGCACCCTATTTAAACATCATATCCGCCCCATGCCAGCCCCCATTCACCCTCAGAGCTCCCAACCCTCGTTCTAAGCTGGTTCATTGAGAGTTTCAAGCAATTGTTGTGTGTTCTTGAAGTTTTTGAGGCAAAAGGGGAGTAGATCAAGAGGAAGGGAAGGAATCCAAGCATCTTTGTGCTCTCTCAGCAGTTCCTTTGAGGTATAACCCGTTTTCCCCCTGTTTCTATGCTTATTACTTCATTTAAGTCATTCTTGAGCCAATCCCCAAGCTTGTATGTGCAATATAAGTCGTAATAAGTTGATTGGCCTTTAGATCTAGGCAAGATTGAGCTCCAGGAGCTCAGATCTATTACCTTTATGGACCCATGTTGCTTGTTCACCCTAGATCTACCCTTTTGAGGCATTTTTAGCCCTAAATCCCTCATTGGTGAGTATCTACACGTAAAGTTGGAAACTTTACGAGTCATTCATGCTCTAGGAACCCAGATCTGTAAATGGCATGGACTAGAATCGAGCAAAATTGCGTATATAGTGATTGCATGGCGACGACTCGGCGAGTCGTTCATCAGACTCGGCGAGTCTGCTCGCGAGTCTCCAAGTTGTCCCCTTTTCGTTGTATCGAGTGGGTGTAGTGAGTCACGGGGTGTGACTCCGTGAGTTGGAAGCCAAACTCATCCATGGAGGAATTCGGCGAGTCCATGCCCTGACTCGGCGAGTTCAAGGCAATCTCTTTAGATCAAGAACAGACTCGACAAGTTGTTCATACAACTCGGCGAGTCACAGCATAAAGTGTTCTTCGGATGAAGATGAACTCGGCGAGTTGTTCATACAACTCGGAGAGTAGGATGAAGTTCTTGAACCTCAGTTTAGAAGAAGAACTCGTCGAGTCAGCGCCTAACTCGACGAGTAGAAACGGGACCCAGGTCACTCGATTGGACAGGGACTCGGCTAGTTGGCAATCCAACTCGGCGAGTCAGTTTAACTGAAAGTTGACTCTGACTTTGACTTATGACATGATCAGGGGTAAAATGGTCATTTTACCCAATGGACAGTTAGCAGTGATTGATTGAGTATGTTGTGGGAATTGCAGCCGGAGGATTTCCGGAGCAGCAGTAGGCAGTCAATTCTCTACCAAATCAGCAGTTACATCGAGGTAAGTTACCTTCCAGTAGCGGTGGGTCTACAGCCTCAATGCCGCCCCACCAGTAGGAATTGTATGTGGATGATTGTCTCCGTGATAATCATCTAGGGTTACTACTACCTGTTCCATGCTTATGTGTTAGTATGATGTGATGCTATGTTGTAGTGGTAGTAGGGGAGATACTCCCCAAGATATCCTATCGATAGGGCTGAAGGGGTAGTTATACCCAACCATGCCAGATAGATTCTTATACTGTGGTACATATTATGTGGTAGTAGTAGAAGGGAGAAGTAGTCTCCAGTACCCGGTCGAGAGGACTGAAGGGGAGGCCAGCACCCAGATATGCTAGGCAGTATCTGGTCGAGAGGACCGAAGGGGAGGCCAGCACCCGGGTATGCTAGGCAATATCCGGTCGAGAGGACCGAATGGGTAGGTCGGGCACCCAGATATGCCTGACGATAGAAGTATGTTATGTGATTATTATGGTATGTGGTACAGTGGGGGAACTCACTAAGCTTTGTGCTTATGTTTTTCAGTTGTTGTTTCAGGTACCTCTTCAGTCAAGGGGAAGGAGTAGGCCCGGTAGCAGCATGTCACACACACTTTTGTTTCTGCAGTTATGAGTTTATTCTGGGATTGACACTCTGATATTTTGGTTGTTTAAATGTTGAGGATTTCAATTTGGTTTTCGATGTGAAATGGTTTAATTATACAATGTTTTAATTATTAATGATTTCCAAGTAATTTTTTACAAATAAAATTTTTTCATGTGAAAATTGGGTCGTTACAGTATAATTAATAGTTAGCCAGAAATTAATTAGAATTAATTTTGGGGTTAACTGTATTAATTATAAAGTGCAGGGACTAGTTCGCAATTATCTAATAGTTGAGTGGAAGGCTCCAGAACCTCCTTGGAAGGGGGTGGACAAAATTTATAGGGGAAACCCTAATAATTTCGTCCATGGGGGATTGGATAAGGCCCTTGGGTTTGCTTAGGCCCTAAGCAAGGAGCATTAGGTTTTTCCCTAAACCCTAGATCCCTCAGCTATATAAGGAGCCTCCTGGTTCACATTTTGAGCACTCCTTCTTTTGAAGAAACCCTAGGTCGAGAATTGCATACTCCCTCCCTCTATCTCCTTCTAGTTTCCTTCTTGCTAGTTCTTGGGTGTGATTCCATTAGAGGCATTACATTTGTGGTGCTAAGCTTCCAAGAAGATCAAGATCAAGATCAAGAGGATTGTTAATTGTTTGCTATAACAATTGAAAGGTATGTAACTCTTAAACCCTAGTTTGTTATTTTCAAAAATAACCTCTCTCCTCCAGGGTTCTTGTTTTGCAATTCAAAGTTATATGTTCAACAGTTAAAACATAGATCCAAAGTAGGTTGCATGTGAACTTAGGAATTGTTTTTCTTGGTTATTTGTTTTACCTAAACCCATCAGTGGTATCAGAGCCAGTATTGTTTTAAATTGAATTGCTATAATAGTTGAATTGCAAATTAGGGTTTATAGCTATTAAACCCTAAAAGGCCAAATTTTCGATTTCTAGGGTTTTTGGTTCAAAGGGTTTTCGAAAAACCCTAGCCTCCATGAACCCTAATTGAAATTAGCGTTAGGGTTTTGAAAAACCCTAGCCTCCTCCCTTGAATTTCGAAATATGTTTAGTATTTTTAGGGTTCCTTGTTTTGGATAATTGTTACTTGATTAGATGAATTGGATAATTATCCTTTACCCTAATTTTCGAAATTTAGAGGGATAAGGATTAGGATTAAATTAATTGTTTAATTTGATTAGATAATCCTTACAAGATTTAATAAATAAATTAAAGGTTAATTAATATATAAATATTAAATCTAGTTATTTGGTGTATTTTAAATTTAAAATTAATGGCTTAATTTTCGAAATTTATATATAAACCCTAAAGTTTTAAAAAGTTTAAAACACAACTTATATATATATATATATATATATATATATATATATATATATATATTATAATTAAAAGTTAAATATTATATATGTATAAAACTATGGTCAGTCAAATCGCTAGTATGTCTCATTCACGAAGCTAGTCTATAAGGGGGTATAAGGAAACTGCATATAAAATGGTAGTTGAATGAGTGTCCACTCTCACCCGCCGCTTCCTTGATTAGTGGAGGGTCGTTAGCAGAATGGATTTTATAGGACAACTACATCTCATTAAAAGTATAATGTTATTAAAGAAAGTACTAGAACATTATTTTACAAAAATCCCAACTCTAGTTATTTTAGGAAAAATGTGAAAAGGATGCTAATCCATGAAATTGCACATTATGCTTTATTGGTCGTTGGTGGAGCGTGTGTGGATAACCGGCACACTAATAGGCACTAACAAAGAGTAGTAATGGGTATCTTATAACTATCATTTTAATGGAGCGTGTGTGGTTTACTGGAACATCAATAGTTAATGATAAAGACAATAAGGTTACCAAGCACATTTGCATGGTTATTCACATCTAGTTTATGATCCTTGGTATCCCAGTCACAAATAGTAGAGCATAATCCGAGATTAAAACATGCCATTAAATAGTTTTAATGTATCTCAAAAGAATTAGGAATTTGACTTCGTTTATTTTGTCTAATGGTGGAATTGGTGAATCGTCATTCACCTACCTTTATGAGATTTGAACTTAGATCTCGGCATCCCATTTCTAAGTTGTAAATCGTCATAGTTGGGTCCTAACCTTGATATGATATCTTTGGGTATTATACTGAGGTGTCTTGAAATCTAACTAAAACTATCTTGCTTTTCAGATGTGTACTCCTGGAAACACTTCTGCTTCAACCTCATCTAGCCACAACTTCTCTTTACTCAACATTTGCTCCAAAGTCGTTATGGATGGATCTAACTATAACGATGTGATGCGTAACATCAAGATGGCACTTAGATTTGAGGACAAAGAGTATGTCCTTGAAAAGGAGCTCAAAGAACTTGTTAAGTCCAAAGCCACTCCCGAAGAGTATGTGGCCTACAAGAAACTTTATGATTATGCTACCAAAGTGGCATGCATCATGGTCGCAACCACGTCCCCAGAACTGCAAAGGTACTATGAGGACTACTAGCCTTTTGAGATGAACAAGGACCTTATGGAAAAGTACCATAAGTGAGCTCGTCAAGAAAAGTTTGAAGTAGTCAAGTCACTCATGGCTTGCAAGATGAAAGAAGAGGAGTCGGTTGTATCTTATGTGCAAAGAATGCAACGCTACATAGAGCGTTTGGTCTAGCTCAACATTCATTTTGATGAGGAATTGGCCATTGACATGGTCTTGAACACATTGCCTGATTGTTATGGTCAGTTTATCTTAACTTACCATTTGAACAACACTGAGCAGACACTGGCCCAATTGCACAACTTGTTGCAGACTGCTGAAGCAGGAATGAAGGGTAAAAGTATAGCCTCCACTCCTGCAAGTGCTCCTGTTCTAGCTATTAGACAGGGGAAGGAGAAAAAGACGAAAGGTCCTCCTAAGAAAAACTGAAAGGCAAAGGTCCAAGTTGGGTCATCTAGCAATGGCCCAAAAGCTAAACCCAATGCATCCATTCCCCATGTTTCTGGTCCAAAGGAAGTTGTTTGCTTTTATTGCAATAAAAAGGGCATTGGAAGAGAACCTACCCACAATATCTGCAGGATATCACAGATGGAAAAGTGAAGCCATCTTCGGCAAGTATTTATACTATTTCTTCTAATAAATCATTATCTTCTCGTTCATGGGTCCTTGACATAGGATGTGGTTTTCACATCTATTCTGATTTGCAGGGGCTAAGGGGAAGTGAGGAGATAGAGTGAGGAAGGATAAACTTGATCATGGGAAAAAAGAAGTCTTCACCAGCGACCAAGATCGGAGTTTATCAACTTTTGCTTAGTAATGATGTTAGATTAGATTTCTTGTATTGTTGCTATTTGTCTGAGATGACGAGAAACATTATTTCATTTCATGCATTGTTCAGACAAGGTTTTAAATATTCTCTGAATGATTCGAATGGTTCAATTTCGGTTTATAAGAATGGTGTTTTCGTGTTTTAAGCTTTACCTTGTGATGGCGTGTATGAAAAAGTGACTTGTGTTGATAGCTTAGGAAATAGTGTGTTTAATATTGACTTGTCTAAATGTAACACCGTAAAAATTAAAACAATTTTTCGCATTTTCAAACATATTTTACAACTCTTTCATTCATAAAATGTCATAGTATCATGTCTTTATTTCACCAAAATATCTCCCAAGATCAAAATACATAAAATCCCGTGTGTGTGTGTGTGTGTACGAATCAAGTCGGCGCCTTCCCGCGGTCATCACTGGTACCTGAAACACATAACACGTAACACTGTAAGCATAAGCTTAGTGAGTTCCCCAAAATACCACTCTAACACATAATAGCCACTCGAGGCTGAAACTCTGTCGACCCTCTGGTCAATGTGTCTCAGTAGGGCCCTCCAGCCCCAACTCTCTGTGGGCCCTCTGGCCCTAACTCTAGGGACCCGAAAGTCCCAACTCTGTAACCCTGAATCACGCATATCACATATCACAATAAATCACAACACATAAATAACATGCAAATACACTAGGATATAACTTTATAGTACTTTTTCACATAACTCTGTTACCACACTAGATAAAGTATAGTGAGAAGACTCACCTTAGGTGTCTCGGTAAATCTCTGACTCGATGGAAAGATATTGCCTAGCCTCCGCCTATTCACATAAATAAATGCTCTTATAAATATAACTCTCGAGACTAGACTCAACCTGTCATTGGCACCCTCAGAAGGGTAAAAGACTATTTTACCCCCCCCCCCTTCTTGTCACAAGGACTCCATTGATGACCCAACCCTAAAAGTCAACAAAAGTCAACGGTCCCACTTTAACCCTACTTGCCGAGTGCACCCTGGTGACTCGACGGGTTCTCACATGCCTTTAACTTCTTTGTCCCGCTTGACACGCCGAGTCCCTCCTTATACTCGACGAGTCATCCCAGTCATGAATCGTGGGGCCACCCCGACTCAACTCGCCGAGTCCCAAGAACAACTCGACGAGTACCGCCTTGAACTCCAGTCCTCTAACCCCCTCCTGACTCACTGAGTCATCCCCCAACTCGGCAAGTCTACTCACCGAGTAATTTACGTGAATCCCTAACCCTACTCACCGAGTCTCAAGAACAACTCGGTGAGTTCATGCCATGCACACACTCTTCTGACCTCCTGAGGTCAGATCTGTTTCCCCAAACCATAGATCTGGCCTCCCCAAGCATGAATGTCACGTAAAGTTCGAAACTTGATGCTTGTATAACCACAACAAGGCATCAAAAGGAGATTTAGTCCCAAAAATGGCAACCTAAGGCCAATAACCCCAAACTAGTCCATAAAGCTCCAAGGGTCAAGGTCTCTGGACTTCTTTGAGTCCAGATCCAAGGCACAAACTCCAAGAGGGACCAGTTGTTCCACATAATCGCTCTCCAAAGGGGGTTAGAAAACCCTAAATCTAATGATCAACACCAAAACTGAAGGAGGTTCGAACTATTACCTCAAAATGAAGTCTATGAACTCTGGAACTACTTGAATCACACCTCCTCTTTGCTCTTGTCACCTTCTTCTTGCTAAACCAAGGGTTCAAGGATCAAAAAGTGACTTCTTCTCCCTCACAACGATTTAGCTCACTTAGGGTTCTCTCAAGGGACTGGTAGCCGCAATGGGAGGCTATAAGTGCCCTTAAATAGGCTCCAAACCCAGGGAATGAGGGTTTCATTAAACAGCGTGGACTTGATGAGTCCACTAATGGACTCGTCGAGTCAGGACGTGAACCGGGATAAACATCCGCGACCCTACTCGGCGAGTTCCTCCACAAATTCCAAAATAATTAAATAAAATAATATACCTGGGAATTCAGGATGTTACAATTCTCCCCCACTAGAATCAGACTTTGCCCTCGAAGTCTCACTCTGGAAACAACTCCGGATGCCGCTCACGCATCTCGCGCTCCGGCTCCTAAGTAAGCTCTGACCCCTTCCGGTGTTGCCACTGGACCTGCACCAGGGACACTTCTTTGTTCCTCAGAACCTTGATCTTTCGATCCCGAATAGGCACCGGTCTCTTAACGTAGTTCAGGCCCACATCCACCTGAATATCCTCTAATGGCACCACTGTCGACTCATCGGCTATACACTTTCGCAGCTGCGACACATGGAAAGTGTCATGGATCTGAACTAGCTCTGCAGGTAGCTCTAGCCGGTAGGCTACCTTGCCTACCCTTGCGATCACCCGAAAAGGACCGATATACTGGGGCCCCAACTTGCCCCTCTTCCTGAATCGGATCACTCCTTTCCAAGGAGATACCTTCAGGAGTACAAAGTCGCCGACCTGGAACTCGAGCTCGGACCGGCGCCTGTCCGCATAACTCTTCTGACGAATCTGAGAGGTCAATAAACTCTGCCTGACCTGCTGTATCTGCTCAGTCGTCTGAACCACGATCTCGGTACTACCCATAACACGCTACCCGACCTCTCCCCAGCAAATGGGGGTCCGACACCTTCTCCCATACAATAGCTCAAAGGGTGGCATACCAATGCTCGAACGATGGTTGTTGTTGTAGGAAAACTCTGCCAAGGGAAAATATGTGTCCCAACTCCCACCGAAATCCAACACACATGCCCAGAGCATATCCTCGAGCGTCTGAATCGTCCGCTCGCTCTGTCCATCAGTCTGGGGGTGGTATGCGGTACTAAACTACAACCTAGTACCCAATTCCTCATGAAATTTCTTCCAGAATCTGGAAGTGAAACGCACATCTCGATCTGAGACGATCAAGATCGGCACTCCATGCCGTGATACCACCTCCCGCACGTACATCTCAGCCAATTTCTCCGCGGAAGAGCTCTCACTGATAGCAAGGAAGTGGGTGCTCTTTGTCAACCTGTCCACAATCACCCAAATTGCATCGACTCCCCTAGCAGTCCTTGGCAATTTGGTGATAAAATCCATGGTAATCTGCTCCCACTTCCACTCGGGAACCTCCAACGGCTGTAACTTACCATGCGGTCTCTGGTGCTCGGCCTTAACCCTACGACAGGTTAAGCACCTCTCAACAAACCATGCGACATCCCTCTTCATACAGGGCCACCAATACTCCCTCTTCAGATCTAAATACATCTTTGTGGCCCTAGGATGGATCGAGAACTTCGACCGATGAGCCTCTTCCATCAAAATGGTACGCGTCCCTCCCACAAACGGTACCCAGATACGACCGTGAAATGTCATAAGCCCCCGGCTATCAGTAACGAACTCCAACCCGACAACTCGCTCTTTCTTTTGGCTCTCAGGCCGCACAGCCTCAGCCTGGGCCCCACGAATAGCATCCAAAACCGGAGTCATCACCGTCAATCTCAAATATACCTCTCGCAATAGGGCGCTCTCCGCCCTACGGCTCTGTGCATCGGCTACAACATTAGCCTTGCCCGGGTGGTACAGGATCTCACAATCATAATCCTTGACCACGTCTAACCACCTCCTCTGGCGCATATTTAGGTTGGGCTGGTCCATCAAATACTTCAAGCTCTTGTGGTCCGTGTATATCGTACACCGAACCCCGTACAGATAGTGAGGCCAGATCTTGAGGGTGAACACCACTGCCCCCAACTCTAGATCGTGGGTGGGATACCTCATCTCATGAGGCTTCAGCTGCCTCGATGCGTATGCTATCACATGCCCTCTCTGCATCAGCACCGCGCCCAACCCCAAAATCGATGCATCACAATACACCACAAAGTCTTCCATTCCCTCTGGGAGGGCTAACACCGGGGTTTCGCATAGCCTCTGGCGAAGTGTCTCGAAGGAGGCCTGCTGCTCTGGGCCCCATGAAAAAGCGACACCCTTCTGGGTCAACCTGGTGAGTGGCATGGCGATCTTGGAGAAATCCCTGATAAATCTCCGATAATAGCCTGCCAACCCTAAGAAACTCCTGATCTCGGAGGGTGACCTCGGCACCTCCCAACTCATCACTGCCTCAACCTTGGCCGGGTCGACCAATATCCCTTTCTGGTTAACGAGGTGCCCTAGGAACTGGACCTCTTGCAACCAGAAATCACACTTGGGGAATTTGGCATAAAGCCTCTCAGATCTCAGAACTCCGAGGATCTCCCTCAAATGCTCCTCATGCTGCTCTCTAGATCTTGAATACACCAAAATGTTGCCGATGAATACGATCACCGAGCGATCCAACATCGGCCTGCACACTCTGTTCATGAGATCCATGAACACTGTCGGGGCATTGGTGAGTCCGAAGGGCATCACCACAAACTCGTAATGCCCATAAGGAGTCCTGAATGCTGTCTTCTGAATGTCCTTATCTCGCACCCTCACCTGGTGATACCCAGACCTCAAATCGATCTTGGAGAACCAAGATGCTCCCTGCAACTAATCGAACAAATCGTCGATCCTCAGCAACGGGTAATGGTTCTTGACCGTCAGCTTGTTCAACTCCTGGTAATCAATGCACATCCGGTGTGAACCATCCTTCTTCTTGATAAAAAGGATAGGCGCTCCCCACGGCGAGCTGCTCGGCCGAATAAACCCCTTCCCCAGCAACTCCTGAAGTTGTGAGGATAACTCCTGCATCTTTGAAGGCACAAGGCGATATGGCACCTTGGCGATAGGTGCAGCCCCCGGAACCAAATTGATACTGAACTCCACCTGCGTCACGGGAGGCACACCCGGAAACTCCTTCGGGAATACGTCCGGGAACTCACGCACTATCGGAACCTCATCAACTAACCTCGGTCTCTCTGAATCAACCCTCGTATCCATCACATATGATACAAAACCCCTACAGCCCTGCTGTAGACACTGCCTTGCCCTAGCGGCCGAACAAAATGCTGACCCAAAACGTGTACCCTCGCCGTACACCGTAAGAACTCCCCCACTAGGGTCTCGTATGGTCACTAGCTGTCACTCGCAGTCTATAACCGCTCCGAATCTGCTATACCAGTCCATGCCCACGATGACACAGACATCCCCCATCGCAATAGGAACTAAATCAATCGGGAATTCAACACCGAAAATCTCGAGTACACACCCTCGGATCACCTCTGTGGCGTACACCGCCCTCTCGTCAGCTATGGAAACTCTCAGAGGTCGACTCAACGCCTCACGACTAACACTGATGTGCTGACTAAAAGCCAAAGATACAAAAGACCGATTCACACCCGAGTCAAATAACACCAAGGAAGGTACAAAACTCACAAGAAAAGTACCTACGCATAACATAATATAAGCACAATACATCATCATCAAAATAAATACACGAAAGAATACATACCAGCCACGACATCGGGTGCTGCGCGGACCTCCTCCGCGGTCAACTGAAAGGTTCTCCCTTGTGCCTTCAGTGCCTCGGCCTTCACTGGCCAGCTCTCAGTAGCTCTGATGACAGCAGGGGTAGATCCCTGAGACGCTCCCTGTGATGATCCCCACAGCTGCGGACACTCTGCCTTTCGGTGTCTGGTCTGGTTGCAGTGGAAACATACTGCAAACCCCTTGGGGCATTCCTTGGCCATATGCCCCTCCTTGCCACATTTGTAGCAAGACCCTGCTCTGTACACCCCATCGTGGCTCTTGCCACACTTGCCACAAGTGCGGCCCCTCTGGTTCCTTGATCTCGAATCAGCGGGCTTGGCCCGCTTGGCTACTGGCTAAGACTGCACCGGTCGCCGATCCTTCCCCTGCGACTCAGCCTCCTCCCTAGCCTGGGTCTCTAGCTCTATCTCCCTCTTCCGGGCATTTTCCTGAAGCTCGGCAAATGTCCGGTACGTCGAGTTCGCCACGAACACTTGTATATACCTCCTCAAAATGCTCAGATATCGGCTCATACGTGCCTGCTCGGAGGACACGTGCTCTGGGCAGAACATCGCCCGCTCATGAAACATCCTCGTAATCACCGGAACAGACTCAATACCCTACTTGAGGGTCAGAAACTCATGGGCAAAACGCTTCCTCTCCACCTGGGGAACGTACTCATCTGGGAACATAGCAGGAAACCTCTCCCAGGTCACTACAGCAAGCTTACTAGGCGTATAGTGCGCCGTCACAAACTTCCACCAATCCTTCGCTCCCAAGCGAAGCTGGTTCAGCGCAAACCGAACTCTCAAATGCTCTGGAGATGAGCAAGTAAAGAAACACCCCTCTATGTCTGAAACCTATCTCATCGTCGGAATCGGGTCCTGGGTCCCATCAAACTCCGGTGGTTTGGTGTCGTTGAACTCTCGGAATAGCAATGCATCACCACCCTGCGGCTTAGTCGCAGCTATAGCTGCAGTGGCCGCAGCAACAACAGCCTCAGAAAGAGCAGCGTACTTCTCATCAAACGTCTCTATCAGCGTGGTCTTGATAGACCCAAACATCTCTGGTATCTCTGCCCTGATGGCCGCAGCCACCTCCTCCTGGATGATCCTACGGATCTCCTCATCACTTGTACCGCTGGTCCCTGATGTGTGGCGCGTCCCAACCATGATCTCCCTCTCTCTGAAATACAACACAAGAATAAATTTCAGGGACTCGCTCGAGTATGCTCACACTCGAATACTACGCCCTACTTGTCCCTTGGTACTCCAAGGATTCTTACTTGGACTGTGCACTGACCCGATGTCTTCAGTAGTACGGGCCCAATACTACCGTCCACACCGCATCAGCATCCACCCCAAGTCATCCTCCCAGAGTCCCAAATCACAAGTACTCTACTCTCTCTAATCATATGATACTTGCTAGCAGATCTCTCACAACCTCCTCGCTGCTACCTAAACACTCTAAAGTATTCCTAGCAGCAAGACTCCTAGACTCAGGCATCACATATTAGGCCACTCTAGTCCTAATAATAATACCTAGTCTACTCTAGCATGCATAGCATAGCTCATCATATAACATATCACATCATATCTTATAACACTTATAATAATGGTATTACGGGAAATCACCATTCGGGCGCTGGCTGTTCGTACACACGACTCTGCTCTGTTTGTCTCGTAAGTTCTTCTTTTGAAAACTTATTTTATTATCAAAATTTCCTCAAATCCTCGGTTTGAGTTCAGATCCGCCCGAAGGTGCACCTGAATCCCTCAAACCAAGGCTCTGATACCAACTTGTAACACCGTAAAAATTAAAACAATTTTTCGCATTTTCAAACATATTTTACAACTCTTTCATTCATAAAATGTCATAGTATCATGTCTTTATTTCACCAAAATATCTCCCAAGATCAAAATACATAAAATCCCGTGTGTGTGTACGAATCAAGATGGCGCCTTCTTGCGGTCATCACTAGTACCTAAAACACATAACACGTAACACTGTAAGCATAAGCTTAGTGAGTCCCCAAAATACCACTCTAACACATAATAGCCACTCGAGGCTGAAACTCTGTCGACCCTCTGGTCAATGTGTCTCAGTGGGGCCCTCCAGCCCCAACTCTCTGTGGGCCCTCTGGCCCTAACTCTAGGGACCCGAAAGTCCCAACTCTGTAACTCTGAATCATGCATATCACATATCACAATAAATCACAACACATAAATAACATGCAAATACACTGGCATATAACTCTATAGTACTTTGTCACATAACTCTGTTACCACACTAGGTAAAGTATAGTGATAAGACTCACCTTAGGTGTCTCGGTAAATCTCTGACTCGATGGAAAGATATTGCCTAGCCTCCGCCTATTCACATAAATAAATACTCTTATAAATATAACTCTCGAGACTAGACTCAACCTGTCATTGGCACCCTCAGAAGGGTAAAAGACTATTTTACCCCCCCCCCCCCCCCTGCCTTCTTGTCATAAGGACTCCATTGATGACCCAACCCTAAAAGTCAACAAAAGTCAATGGTCCCACTTTGACCCTACTCGCCGAGTGCACCCTGGTGACTCGGCGAGTTCTCACATGCCTTTAACTTCTTTGTCCCGCTTGACACGCCGAGTCCCTCCCTATACTCGACGAGTCAACCCAGTCATGAATCGCGGGGCCACCCCGACTCAACTCGCCGAGTCCCAAGAACAACTCGACGAGTACCGCCTTGAACTCCAGTCGTCTAACCCCCTCCTGACTCACCGAGTCATCCCACAACTCGGCAAGTCTACTCACTGAGTAATTTACGTGAAACCCTAACCCTACTTTCCGAGTCTCAAGAACAACTCGGCGAGTTCATGCCATGCACAAACTCTTCTGACCTCTTGAGGTCAAATCTGTTTCCCCAAACCATAGATCTGGCCTCCCCAAGCATCAATGTCACGTAAAGTTCGAAACTTGATGCTTGTATAACCACAACAAGGCATCAAAAGGAGATTTAGTCCCAAAAATGGCAACCTAAGGCCAATAACCCCAAACTAGTCCATAAAGCTCCAAGGGTCAAGGTCTTTGGACCTCTTTGAGTCCAGATCCAAGGCACAAACTCCAAGAGGGACCTTTTGCTCCACATAATCGCTCTCCAAAGGGGGTTAGAAAACCCTAAATCTAATGATCAACACCAAAACTGAAGGAGGTTCGAACTATTACCTCAAAATGAAGTCTCTGAACTCTGGAACTACTTGAATCACACCTCCTCTTTGCTCTTGTCACCTTCTTCTTGCTAAACCAAGGGTTCAAGGATCAAAATGTGACTTCTTCTCCCTCATAACGATTTAGCTCACTCAGGGTTCTCTCAAGGGACTGGTAGCCGCAATGGGAGGCTATAAGTGCCCTTAAATAGGCTCCAAACCCGGGTTAGGGTTTCATTAAACAGCGTGGACTCGCCGAGTCCACTAATGGACTCGCCGAGTCTTGACGTGAACCCGAATGAACATCCGCGACCCTACTCGGCGAGTCTTGGCTCCAACTCGCCGAGTTCCTCCACAAATTTCAAAATAATTAAATAAAATAATATACCTAGGAATTCAGGATGTTACACTAAAAGTGTAGACTAGGCATGCTTGCGGCATTGTCGTCTTGGACACATTAATAAGAACGCATAGTCCAACTCCAAAAGGATGGAGTCTTGGAATCATTTGACCCAAAATCAGATGATCTGTGTGAATCTTGTCTTTTGGGAAAGATGGAAAAATCACCATTCACAGGGTCTTGTGAAAGAGGTAAAGGTCTGTTGGTTCTCATACACACAGATGTGTGTGGGCCCTTCAGATCAACCACAAGAGATGCTAATCGATTTTATATGACTTTCACTGATGATTATAGTAGATATGGTTATGTATACATAATCAAGCATAAGTCAGAAACCTTTGAAAAGTTCAAAGAGTTTAAACATGAGGTCGAAAATCAATTAGGCAGGAAAATAAAGGTACTTAGATCCGATAGAGGCGGAGAGTATCTTAGCATTGAGTTCAACGACTATCTAAAGGAATGTGGGATAGTCTCATAATTGACTCCTCCTAGGACACCACAGTTAAATGGTGTGGCCAAGAGGCGTAATCGAACCTTGTTAGACATGGTTCGTTCTATGATGAGTCGTGCTCCACTTCCAATTCATTTTTGGGGCTATGCCTTAGAAACAGCCGCCCACATCCTAAATCTTGTCCCAACAAAGAAGGTTGCCAAAACACCTCACAAAATGTGGACAGGGAAAGTTCCCAAGTTAGCACATATTAAAGTCTGGGGTTGTGAGGCTTTAGTAAGATGAGAGACTCATGACAAGCTAGCAGTAAGAAGTGAGAAATGTGTTTCCAATGGTTACCCAAAATAGTCTTTCGGATATTTTTTCTATAGACCTAGTGAGAACGTGGTGTTTGTAGCTCGAAGAGGAGTCTTTCTAGAAAGAGAGCTCATATTCAAAGAGGACAGTGGGAGTGCCATTGACCTTGAAGAGATTCAAGAGTCAACTAATGAAGGAACGTTAGATGACACTAGCACTCAACCAGAGGAAACAGATCCTGTTGAACCAGTTGATAAATCATTACCTCTTCGAAGATCCACTACGGTGAGTGTGCCACCTGAGTTGTATGGTTTTCATATTACTTCAGACGGTGACACATTCATCAATGATAGGACACTGGTGAATTTAGATGAACCAGTCTCTTATAAGGAAGCAATGGCAGGCCCAGAGGCTTCCCAATGGAAAGAGGCAATGGACAGCGAGATAAAGTCCATTTATGACAACCAAGTTTGGAATTTGGTTGATAATGCACCTGGTCGTAAGACAGTTGGTTGCAAATGGATCTTCAAGAAGAAGACAGACATGGATGGGAATGTACACACATTCAAGGCTAGACTGGTTGCGAAAGTTTTTACACAAACCCTAGGGGTTGACTATGATGAAACTTTCTCGCCAGTAGCGAAGATTAAATCTATCAGGATATTGCTCGCCATAGCTGCCTTTCATGACTATGAAATCTGGCAGATGGATGTCAAGACTGCTTTCCTTAATGGGAAGTTGGCAGAGGATATTTACATGAATCATCCAGAGGGTTTTGTCGATGCAAAGTTTCCCAATAGAGTGTGTAAGCTTGAGAAATCCATTTATGGATTGAAACAAGCATCTCGCAGCTGGAATCTTTGCTTCAATGAGAAAGTCAAAGAGTTTGGTTTCTCTAGATGTGAAGATGAGTTTTGTGTGTATATCAAGGCTAGTGGGAGTATAGTAACTTTTCTGGTGTTATATGTCGATGACATATTACTCATTGGTAACGAAATTCCAACCTTAAACGAAGTTAAGTCTTGGCTTGGAAAGTGTTTTGCCATGAAAGACCTTGGAGAAGCTGCTTATATTATTGGGAGTAGGATATTGAGAGATAGAAAGAAGAGACTAATTGGACTTAGTCAGAGCACGTACTTGGATAAGGTATGAAAGAGGTTTAGTATGGAAAATTCCAAGAAGGGAGAGCTACCTATCCAGAGCAACACAAAATTGAGTAAGACTCAATGCCCTAGTACAAATGTGGAAATAGCTGACATGAGTCGTGTACCTTATGCTTCCGCTGTCGAATCGATCATGTATGTTATGACATGTACTCGCCCTGATGTGGCCTTTGCATTGAGCATGATCAGTCACTATCAGGGAAACCCAGGTAGAGCTCATTGGATAGCAGTAAAGAATATACTCAAGTATTTGCGAAGAATGAAGGACTGGGTCCTTGTACTTAGTGGAAATGATACTTTGAGAGTAGATGGTTACGGTGATGCCAACTTTCAAACAGATAGAGATAACTTCCGTTCTCATTCTGGCTGGGTATTTCTACTGAATGGAGGAGCAGTTACTTGGAAAATTTTCAAGCAAGATACAATGGTTGATTCTACTTGTGAATCAGAGTACATAGCAGCGAGTGAATCGTCTAAAGAAGCAACTTGGTTGAGGAACTTCATCGGGGATCTCGAAGTTGTTCCAACCATCCAGGAGCCTATGGAACTATTCTGTGATAATGAGGGAGCGGTTTCCTTAACTAAGGAACCCAGAGACCAAGGTAAGACCTGACATATCGACGGAAAGTACCATTTCATCAGACATAGAGTAGAAGAAGGCCATCTTGTTGTAAAGAGGGTGTCATCTGAAGATAACCCAGCAGACCCCCTCACAAAGGGTTTGAGTAGGGCTAATCATATTCAACATGCTTGAAGCATAGGGCTGAAAGATGATATTAGTTTTAGTGGTTAGATTAGTCTAGTTCGGAAACTTGTTACAAAGTAAATGTAATTGACTTTTGGTGATTAAATAATAAAGTATTATTTATGAGTTTGTTTACTGCCTTTTGTCAATTGTTTATTATTGTGTTTCGTATTTTGCATCTTTTACTTCCCGAATAATATGATTGTTCAAACTCCACAGTTGCTCGTACTTTTGGAAGTAAGTAGTTAATTAAGACTGTCATGAATTGGATTGCAGATTGTCTAAGGATAGACATAGCAATAGAATTGCTGCAATGTTCATGAGTACTCAGAGAGTGAGATTTGTGTATTCGATAAACCCACACTCAGAGTATTACTTCATGGAATTCATCGCGAGTAATACTGATATTATAATATCTATGATCTTGAAACAGAGATATATGAGTTGTAATTTGCACGTCGGCTACACATTGGTGATACGAAGACACATCAGTAACTTGGTGTTACAAAACATATTGTCATGTATGGTTTGATAAATAAAAGATACAAAAATATGAGTCAATGTTTATTCGTTCCTTTTGACCAAACGGGAAAAGCGATATCTGTGGGCCCCTCGATGATTTGGTGTTGACTTTTGTGTTGGGCCCAGGCAGGACTAAATTGATGTGTTCGATTAGAAGTCCTATATCATCACAAATCAGAAATCGGGAAACATAGATTCTGGACAAAGAGATTGATTGTATTCCATGTCTTATGTCTAGGGATATCTAGTAGAACAAAGGGTCATGTGATCACTTATCTTAGGACACGTAACTGACTGGGTCAGAGTTTGACAACAGCTTTTGGAAGCTACAATTTGCTGGTCAAATTTAGAAGTCATACTTTATTAATACATTAAAAGATTAATATATTGATTAGGAATCATAATTTATAATTAATAGTTTGCCAGAAATTAATTAGAATTAGTTTGCAATTATCTAATAGTTGAGTGGAAGGCTCCAGAAGCTCCTTGGATGGGGGTGGATGAAATTTATAGGGGAAACCCTAATAATTTCTTCCATGGGGGATGGGATAAGGCCCTTGGGTTTGCTTAGGCCCTAAGCAAGGAGCATTAGGGTTTTTCCTTAAACCCTAGATCCCTCAGCTATATAAGGAGCCTCCTGGTTCACATTTTGGGCACTCCTTCTTTTGAAGAAACCCTAGGCTGAGAATTGCATTCTCCCTCCCTCTCTCTCCTTCTAGTTTCCTTCTTGCTAGTTCATAGGTGCGATTCCATTAGAGGCATTACATATGTGGTGATAAGCTTCCAAGAAGATCAAGATCAAGATCAAGAGGATTGTCAATTGTTTACTATAACAATTGAAAGTTATGTAACTCCTAATCCCTAGTTAGCTATTTTCGAAAATAGCCTCTCTCCTCTAGGGTTCTTGTTTTGCAATTCAAAGTTATATGTTCAATAGTTAAAACATATATCCAAAGTAGGTTGCATGTGAACTTAGGAATTGTTTTTCTTGGTTATTTGTTTTACCTAAAATCCATCAGTGGTATCAGAGCCATTATTGTTTTAAATTGAATTGCTATAATAGTTGAATTGCAAATTAGGGTTTATAGCTATTAAACCCTAAAAGGCCAAATTTTTGATTTCTAGGGTTTTTGGTTCAAAGGGTTTTCGAAAAACCCTAGCCTCCATGAAGCCTAATCGAAATTAGGGTTAGGGTTTTGAAAAACCCTAGCCTCCTCCCTTGAATTTTGAAATATGCTTAGTATTTTTAGGGTTCCTTGTTTTGGATAATTGTTACTTGATTAGATTAATTGGATAATTATCCTTTACCCTAATTTTCTAAATTTAGAGGGATAAGGATTAGGATTAAATTAATTGTTTAATTTGATTAGATAATCCTTACAAGATTTAATAAATTAATTAAAAGTTAATTAATAGATAAATATTAAATCTAGTTATTTGGTTTATTTGAAATTTAAAATTAATGGCTTAATTTTCAAAATTTATATATAAACCCTAAAGTCTTAAAAAGTTTAAAACACACCTTATATATATTAGAATTAAAAGTTAAATATTATATATGTATAAGACTACGGTTAGTCAAATCGCTAGTATGCCTCATTCACGATGCTAGTCTATAAGGGGGTATAAGGAAACTACATATAAAATGGTAGTTGAATGGGTGTCCACTCTCACCCACTGCTTCCTTGAATTGTGGAGGGTCGTTAGCAGAACAGAGTTGATAGGACAACTACATCTCATTAACAGTATAATGTTATTAAAGAAAGTACTAGAACATTATTTTACAAAAATCCCAACTCTAGTTATTTTAGGAAAAATGTGAAAAGTATGCTAGTCCATGAAATTGCACATTATGCTTTATTGGTCGTTGGTGGAGCGTGTGTGGATAACCGACACACTAATAGGCACTAATAAAGAGTAGCAATGGGCCTCTTATAATTATCATTTTGATGGAGCGTGTGTGGTTTACCGGAACATCAATAGTTAATGATAAAGACAATAAGGTTACCAAGCACATTTGCATAGTTATTCACATCTACTTTGTGATCCTCGGTATCCCAGTCACAAATAGTAGAGCATAATCCGAGATTAAAAAATGCCATTAAATAGTTTTAATGTATCTCAAAAGAATTAGGAATTTCACTTCGTTTATTTTGTCTAATGGTGGAATTGATGAATCGTCATTCACCTACCTTTATGAGATTTTAACTTAGATCTCGGCATTCCATTTCTAAGTTGTAAATCGTCATAGTTGGGTCCTAACCTTGATATGATATCTTTGGGGTATTATACTGAGGTGTCTTGAAATCTAACTAAAACTATCTTTCTTTTCAGATGTGTACTCCTGGAAACACTTCTGCTTCATCCTCATCCAGCCACAACTTCTCTTTACTCAACATTTGCTCCAAAGTCGTTATGGATGGCTCTAACTATAACGATTGGATGCGTTACATCAATATGGCACTTAGATTTGAGGACAAAGAGTATGTCCTTGAAAAGGAGCTCAAAGAACTTGTTAAGTCTAAAGCCACTCCCGAAGAGTATGTGGCCTACAAGAAGCACTATGATGATGCTACCAAAGTGGCATGCATCATGGTCGCAACCATGTCCCCAGAACTGCAAAGGTACTATGAGGACTACTGGCCTTTTGAGATGAACAAGGACCTTATGGAAAAGTACCATAAGTGAGCTCGTCAAGAAAAGTTTGAAGTAGACAAGTCACTCATGGCTTGCAAGATGAAAGAGGGGGAGTCGGTTGTATCTCATGTGCAAAGAATGCAATGCTACATAGAGCGTTTGGTGAAGGTCAACATTCACTTTGATGAGGAATTGGCCATTGACATGGTCTTGAACTCATAGCCTGATTGTTATGGTCAGTTTACCTTAACTTACCATTTGAACAACACTGAGCAGACACTGGCCCAATTGCACAACTTGTTGCAGACTGCTGAAGCAGGAATGAAGTGTAAAAGTATAGCCTCCACTCCTGCAAGTGCTCCTGTTCTAGCTATTGGATAGCGAAAGGGGAAAAAGAGGAAAGGTCCTCCTAAGCAAAACTGGAAGGCAAAGGTCCAAGTCAGGTCATCTAGCAATGGCCCGAAAGCTAAGCCCAATGCTTCCATTCCCCATGTTTCTGATCCAAAGGAAGTTGTTTGCTTTTATTGCAATCAAAAAGGGCATTGGAAGAGAACCTACCCACAATATTTGCAGGATATCAAAGATGGCAAAGTGAAGCCATCTTCGGCAGGTATTTACACTATTAGTGCCTATTAGTGTGCCGGTTATCCACACACGCTCCACCAACGACCAATAAATCATAATGTGCAATTTCATGGATTAGCATACTTTTCACATTTTTCCCAAAATAACTAGAGTTGGGATTTTTGTAAAATAATGTTCTAGTACTTTCCTTAATAACATTATACTTTTAATGAGATGTAATTGTCCTATGAAATCCATTCTGTTAACGACCCTTCACTAATCAAGGAAGCGGTGGGTGAGAGTGGACACCCATTCAACTATCATTTTATATGCAGTTTCCTTATACCCCCTTATAGACGAGCTTCGTGAATGAGACATACTAGCGATTTGACTAACCATAGTCTTATACATATACAATATTTAACTTTTGATTATAATATATATATAAGGTGTGTTTTAAACTTTTTAAAACTTTAGGGTTTATATATAAATTTCGAAAATTGAGCCATTAATTTTAAATTTAAAATAAACCAAATAACTAGATTTAATATTATAATTAAAAGTTATTGGATAGGGAAAGGGGAAAAAGAGGAAAGGTCCTCCTAAGCAAAACTAGAAGGCAAAGGTCCAAGTCAGGTCATCTAGCAATGGCCCGAAAGCTAAGCCCAATGCTTCCATTCCCCATGTTTCTGATCCAAAGGAAGCTGTTTGCTTTTATTGCAATCAAAAAGGGCATTGGAAGAGAACCTACCCACAATATTTGCAGGATATCAAAGATGGAAAAGTGAAGCCATCTTCGGCAGGTATTCACACTATTTCTTCTAATAACTCATTATCTTCTCGTTCATAGGTCCTTGAAACATGATGTGGTTTTCACATCTGTTCTGATTTGCAGGGGCTAAGGGAAAGTGAGGAAATAGAGTGAGGAAGGATAAACTTGATCATGGGAAACAAGAAGTCTTAACCAGTGACCAAGACCGGAGTTAATCAACTTTTGCTTAATAATGATGTTAGATTTGATTTATTGAATTGTTGCTATTCATCCGAGATAACGAGAAACATTATTTCATTTCATGCATTGTTCAGACAAAGATTTAAATATTCTCTTAATGATTTGAATGGTTCAATTTCAGTTTATAAGAATGGTGTTTTCGTGTTTGAAGCTTTACCTTGTGATGGAGTGTATGAAACAGTGACTTGTGTTGATAGCTTAGGAAATAGTTTGTTTAACATTGACATGTCTATCAGTGTAGACAAGGCATGCTTGTGGCATTATCGTCTTGGACACATTAACAAGAAACGCATAGTCCAACTCCAAAAGGATGGAGTCTTGGAATCATTTGACCCAAAATCAGATGATTTGTGTGAATCTTGTCTTTTGGGAAAGATGAAAAAATCACCATTCACAGGGTCTTGTGAAAGAGGTAAAGATCAGTTGGATCTCATACACACAGATGTGTGTGGGCCCTTCAGATCAACCACAAGAGATGCTAATGGATTTTATGTGACTTTCACTAATGATTATAGTAGATATGGTTATGTATACTTAATCAAGAATAAGTCAGAAACCTTTCAAAAGTTCAAAGAGTTTAAAAATGAGGTCGAAAATCAAGTAGGCAGGAAAATAAAGATACTTATATCTGATAGAGGGGAAGAGTATCTTAGCATTGAGTTCAACGAGTATCTAAAGGAATGTGGGATAGTCTCACAATTGACTCCTCCAAGGACACCATATTTAAATGGTGTGGCTGAGAGGCGTAATCGAACCTTGTTAAACATTGTTCGTTCTATGATGAGTCGTGCTCCACTTTCAATTCATTTCTGGGGCTATGCCTTAGAAACAGCCGCCCACATCCTAAATCTTGTCCCAATAAAGAAGGTTCCTCAGTCATATAAGGAGCCTCCTAGTTCACATTATAGGCACTGCTTCTTTTGATGAAACCCTAGGCTGAGAATTGCATACTCCGTCCCTCTCTCTCCTTCTATTTTTCCTTCTTGCTAGTTCTTGGGTGTGACTCCATTAGATGCATTAAATTTGTGGTGCTAAGCTTCCAAGAAGATCAAGATCAATATCAAGATCAATATCAAGATCAAGATCAAGATCAAGAGGATTGTCAATTGTTTGCTATAACAATTGTAAGGTATGTAACTCCTAAACCCTAGTTTGTTATTTTCGAAAATGGCCTCTCTCCTCTAGGGTTTTTGTTTTGCAATTCAAAGTTATATGTTCAATAGTTAAAACATAGATCCAAAGTAGGTTGCATGTGAACTTAGGAATTGTTTTTCTTGGTTATTTGTTTTACCTAAAACCTATCAGTGGTATCAGAGCCCTTATTGTTTTAAATTGAATTGCTATAATAGTTGAATTGAAAATTAGGGTTTATAGCTATTAAACCCTAAAAGGCCAAATTTTCGATTTCTAGGGTTTATAGCTATTAAACCCTAAAAGGCCAAATTTTCGATTTCTAGGGTTTTTGGTTCAAAGGGTTTTCGAAAAACCCTAGCCTCCATGAACCCTAATCGAAATTAGGGTTAGGGTTTTGAAAAACCCTAGCCTCCTCCCTTAAATTTTGAAATGTGCTTATTACTTTTAGGGTTCCTTGTTTTGGATAATTGTTACTTGATTAGATTAATTGGATAATTATCCTTTACCATAATTTTCGAAATTTAGAGGGATAAGGATTAGGATTAAACTAATTGTTTAATTTGATTAGATACTCCTTACAAGATTTAATAAATTAATTAAAAGTTAATTAATATATATATATTAAATCTAGTTATTTGGTTTATTTTAAATTCAAAATTAATGGGTTAATTTTCGAAATTTATATATAAACCCTAAAGTTTTAAAAAGTTTAAAAGACACCTTATATATATTATAATTAAAAGTTAAATATTATATATGTATAAGACTATGGTCTGTCAAATCACTAGTATGTCTCATTCACGAAGCTAGTCTATAAGGGTGTATAAGGAAACTGCATATAAAATGGTAGTTGAATGGGTGTCCACTCTCACCCACCGCTTCCTTGATTAGTGGAGGGTCGTTAGCAGAATGGATTTGATAGGACAACTACATCTCATTAAAAGTATAATGTTATTAAAGATAGTAGTAGAACATTATTTTACAAAAATCCCAACTTTAGTTATTTTAGGAAAAATGTGAAAAGTATGCTAATCCATGAAATTGCACATTATTCTTTATTGGTCGTTGGTGGAGCGTTTGTGGATAACCGGCACACTAATAGGCACTAATAAAGATTAGTAATGGGTATCTTATAACTATCATTTTGATGGAGAGTGTGTGGTTTACCGGAACATCAATAGTTAATGATAAAGACAATAAGGTTACCAAGCACATTTGCATGGTTATTCACATCTAGTTTATGATCCTCGGTATCCCAGTCACAAATAGTAGAGCATAATCCGAGATTAAAACATGCCATTAAATAGTTTTAATGTATCTCAAAAGAATTAGCAAATTCACTTCGTTTCTTTTGTCTAATGGTGGAATTGGTGAATCGTCATTCACCTACCTTTATAAGATTTGAACTTAGATCTCGGCATCCCATTTCTAAGTTGTATATCGTCATAGTTGGGTCCTAACCTTGATATGATATCTTTGGGTTATTATATTGAGGTGTCTTCAAATCTAACTAAAACTATCTTTCTTTTTAGATGTGTACTCCTGGAAACACTTCTACTTCATCCTCATCCAGCCACAACTTCTCATTACTCAACATTTGCTCCAAAGTCGTTATGGATGGCTCTAACTGTAGTGATTGGAAGCGTAACATCAAGATGGTGCTTAGATTCGAGGACAAAGAGTATGTCCTTGAAAAGGAGCTCAAAGAACTTGATGAGTCCAAAGCCACTCCCGAAGAGTATGTTTCCTACAAGAAGTACTATGATGATGCTATCAAAGTGGCATGCATCATGGTCGCAACCATGTCCCCAGAACTGCAAAGGTACTATGAGGACTACTGGCCTTTTGAGATGAACAAGGACCTTATGGAAAAGTACCATAAGTGAGCTCGTCAAGAAAAGTTTGAAGTAGTTAAGTCACTCATGGCTTGCAAGATGAAAGAGGGGGAGTCAGTTGTATCTCATGTGCAAACAATGCAATGCTACATAGAGCGTTTGGTCAAGGTCAACATTCATTTTGATCAGGAATTGGCCATTGACATGGTCTTGAACTCATAGCCTGATTGTTATGATCAGTTTATCTTAACTTACCATTTGAACAACACTGAGCAGACACTGGCCCAATTGCACAACTTGTTGCAGACTGCTAAAGCAGGAATGAAGGGTAAAAGTATAGCCTCCACTCTTGCAAGTGCTCCTGTTCTAGCTATTGGATATGGAAAGGGGAAAAAGAGGAAAGGTCCTCCTAAGCAAAACTGGAAGGCAAAGGTCCAAGTCAGGTCATCTAGCAATGGCCCGAAAGCTAAGCCCAATGCTTCCATTCCCCATGTTTCTGATCCAAAGGAAGCTGTTTGCTTTTATTGCAATCAAAAAGGGCATTGGAAGAGAACCTACCCACAATATTTGCAGGATATCAAAGATGGAAAAGTGAAGCCATCTTCGGCAGGTATTCACACTATTTCTTCTAATAACTCATTATCTTCTCGTTCATAGGTCCTTGAAACATGATGTGGTTTTCACATCTGTTCTGATTTGCAGGGGCTAAGGGAAAGTGAGGAAATAGAGTGAGGAAGGATAAACTTGATCATGGGAAACAAGAAGTCTTAACCAGTGACCAAGACCGGAGTTAATCAACTTTTGCTTAATAATGATGTTAGATTTGATTTATTGAATTGTTGTTATTCATCCGAGATAACGAGAAACATTATTTCATTTCATGCATTGTTCAGACAAAGATTTAAATATTCTCTTAATGATTTGAATGGTTCAATTTCAGTTTATAAGAATGGTGTTTTCGTGTTTGAAGCTTTACCTTGTGATGGAGTGTATGAAACAGTGACTTGTGTTGATAGCTTAGGAAATAGTTTGTTTAACATTGACATGTCTATCAGTGTAGACAAGGCATGCTTGTGGCATTATCGTCTTGGACACATTAACAAGAAACGCATAGTCCAACTCCAAAAGGATGGAGTCTTGGAATCATTTGACCCAAAATCAGATGATTTGTGTGAATCTTGTCTTTTGGGAAAGATGAAAAAATCACCATTCACAGGGTCTTGTGAAAGAGGTAAAGATCAGTTGGATCTCATACACACAGATGTGTGTGGGCCCTTCAGATCAACCACAAGAGATGCTAATGGATTTTATGTGACTTTCACTAATGATTATAGTAGATATGGTTATGTATACTTAATCAAGAATAAGTCAGAAACCTTTCAAAAGTTCAAAGAGTTTAAAAATGAGGTCGAAAATCAAGTAGGCAGGAAAATAAAGGTACTTAGATCCGATAGAGGGGAAGAGTATCTTAGCATTGAGTTCAACGAGTATCTAAAGGAATGTGGGATAGTCTCACAATTGACTCCTCCTAGGACACCAAAGTTAAATGGTGTGGCTGAGAGGCGTAATCGAACCTTTTTAAATGTAACGCCCGTAGATCAGGGCTAGTCAATTTAGAGACGATAAACATCAAAAATGACTTTTTGATGGAAGATTATTTAGAAGGATTAATCTTAACCAAGTTGTAGTATATGTCACAAGGTTTCTGTGCATATAAAGAACGCCAAAATCCGAGTTATAACGAAGAAGTTATGACCTGTCGAAGTTTCGCGACAGAACCGGCACGACCCAGCGCGACCCAGCGCGATGTAAATAGTGAACTTAAGGTAGATAGATATTTATCCTTAGTGATCTAAACAAGAGTTGAAGATTTATTCGATAGTAGTCCATCGATAAAAAGACAGACGAAAACGGAGTTCAGATGAAGGAGTTATGAATTTCGAGCGGAGTTTTCCTATCCTGGCCTACTAAAGATAATATATAACTAATATACTTATAATATATTAAAAATAAATTCAAAACTAGCCAATGGAGTCTAAACGAGAGTTGTAGATCATAATCTCACCTTCGCGTCGATATAAAGAACGTCGAAAACGGAGTTCGTATGCGAAAGTTATGAATTTCTGAAGTTCGGGGCGCGAAACCCCAAAACTGTCAGAGCCTACGACGTGGAACAAGGTTGCCACGACGTGGCAAGTGTCCTGACACCTCCGGGAGGCCCCCAGATGCAACTTGGGATGACGCATGCAGTGACGACCAAGCCCACGACGTGGAACAAGGTTGCCACGACGTGGCAAGGGCCAAATTTGCCCTATAAATAGATTTGAAGGGCCTGCCATTTAGGGTTGCCAATTTCTTCTCTTCTCTCTCCCGTTTTGCATCGTTTTGCATGCCAGAAATACCCCGAAGCCCCGATATTATTCTCTAGCCCCGAGGCAAGTCCCGAGATCCCGAAGATCCCGAGAAGTGCGGTTCCCGAGCCGAAGCTCTGCCCGCGAGAAGTTCGATTTTTGTGGAGATCTTCCAGATCTGCTGTGGATTACTACTTCTGCAAGTTGTAGTGCTGTCTGATCATCTTCTGATCAAGTGAGTGTGTGGTTACTTTCTTCTAACGCATAAATACGAAGTGTTTTATACGAAATACGTGTTATGTGTATATTTTGTTGTTATATGTGTGAATGTATATTCACTTTTTTCTACCACATAGATATGAAGTATTTGCTATGAAGTATGTGCTAGGTGTTTATACATTGTTTGTTTACTTGAGATAAATGTTGAAATAATGTGTTATACATGTTTTAAAAGATTTAAACTTTATATGTGTTTGCATCTACAAATATGTTGGGTAGAAGATGGGTAGATGAAATAGTTGATGTGAGACGAAATAATAGGTGTTTTGAACTCAATGTGTTTATTAGGTATTTTGAACTATATGTGTTCACTTGGTGTCCTTGAACTCAATGTGTTCATTAGGTATTTTGAACTATATGTGTTCATTAAGTATTTTAGAACTCAGTGTGTTCATTAGGTATTTTTGAACTCTACGTGTTCACTTGGTGTTTGGACTCAATGTGTTCATTATGTATTTTTGAACTCTACGTGCTCACTTGGTGTTTGGACTCAATGTGTTCATTAGGTATTTTAGAACTCTATGTGTTCACTTAGTGTTTGGACTCAATGTGTTCATTAGTTATTTCCGAACTCTATGTGTTCACTTGGGATTTTTGGACTCAATGTGTTCATTAAGTATTTTTGAACTAGATGTGTTCACTTGGTGTTGTTGAACTGAGTGTGTTCACTAAGTGTTTTAGAACTAAGTATTCACCAGATGTTTTGAATTAATTGTTCACTAGGAGTGTTAGAACTAGGTGTTTATTAAGTATGTTGAACTAAGTGTTTACCAGTCGTAATTTGTGGACCTTGGCAGTGGTGGACTTTGTGTCAATTCCTTAGGTCAATCCTTCGGAATAAATGAATGAAGGATAGTGGATTCTTAGGGTAAACCCTTGAGAAAATAAAGGAGATAATGGGAATGAGTATTTGGGTTGATTGTTTGATAATTCAATATAATAAATGTATTATTGTGGGTTGAAAACCCTACATGCTCACAAGGCTCCCAAGCCTGACCCACTCAGTTTTCTTTGCATTACAAGTAATGGCACAAGAGTATAAATTGGTGGACTTGATGAGAGATTTTGGATTATAGATCAGTAGTTACAAATAACTGTTGTAAGGTCTATTTTATATTGTTTATGCTTTTGGTCTGTATCGGAACATGACAACCCGAGGTTTTATTATTTAATGAAAACACATTCTCTTTGAGGAACGTTTTGATAAATTTTATCATATTTTGTTTGGGAACAAATTCCGCAACCGTTTTCTTTAAACGATTACTCTGATTTTAAAATAAAGCATAAACAAACCGGTCTTTTCTGGCCGAGAAATTGGGGATGTCACATTAAACATGGTTCGTTCTGTGATGAGTCGTGCTCCACTTTCAATTCATTTCCAGGGCTATGACTTAGAAACAGCCGCCCACATCCTAAATCTTGTCCCAACAAAGAAGGTTCCTAAGCCATATAAGGAGCCTACTAGTTCAAATTATAGGCACTCCTTATTTTGAAGAAACCCTAGGCCGAGAATTGCATACTCCGTCCCTCTCTCTCCTTCTAGTTTCCTTCTTGCTAGTTCTTGGGTGTGACTCCATTTGAGGCATTACATTTATGGTGCTAAGCTTCCAAGAAGATCAAGATCAAGATCAAGAGGATTGTCAATTGTTTGCTATAACAATTGAAAGGTATGTAACTCCTAAACCCTAGTTTGTTATTTTTGAAAATAGCCTCTCTCCTCTAGGGTTCTTGTTTTGCAATTTAAAGTTATATATTCAATAGTTAAAACATAGATCCAAAGTATGTTGCATGTGAAGATTGGAATTGTTTTTCTTGGTTATTTGTTTTACCTAAAAGGCCAAATTTTCGATTTCTAGGGTTTTTGGTTCAAAGGGTTTTCGAAAAACCCTAGCCTCCATGAACCCTAATCGAAATTAGGGTTAGGGTTTCGAAAAACCCTAGCCTCCTCCCTTGAATTTCAAAATATGCTTAGTATTTTTAGGGTTCCTTGTTTTAGATAATTGTTACTTGATTAGATTAATTGGATAATTATCCTTTACCCTAATTTTTGAAATTTAGAGGGATAAGGATTAGGATTAAATTAACTGTTTAATTTGATTAGGTAATCCTTACAAAATTTAATAAATTAATTTAATGTTAATTAATATATAAACCCTAAAGTCTTAAAAAGTTTAAAACACACCTTATATATATATATATATATATATATATATATATATATATATATACACATATATATATATATATATATATATATATATATATATATATATTATAATTAAAAGTTAAATATTATATATGTATAAGACTTCGGTCATTCAAATCGCTAGTATGCCTCATTCACGAAGCTAGTCTATAAGGGGGTATAAGGAAACTGCATATAAAATGGTAGTTGAATGGGTGTCCACTCTCACCCACCGCTTCCTTGATTAGTGGAGGGTCGTTTGTAGAATGGATTTGATAGGACAACTACATCTCATTAAAAGTATAATGTTATTAAAGAAAGTACTAGAACATTATTTTACAAAAATCCCAACTCTAGTTATTTTAGGAAAAATGTGAAAAGTATGCTAATCCATGAAATTGCACATTTTGCTTTATTGGTCGTTGGTGGAGCGTGTGTGGATAACCAGCACACTAATAGGCAGTAATAAAGAGTAGTAATGGGTATCTTATAACTATCATTTTGATGGAGCGTGTGTGGTTTACCGGAACATCAATAGTTAATGATAAAGACAATATGGTTACCAAGCACATTTGCATGGTTATTCACATCTAGTTTATGATCCTCGGTATCCCAATCAAAAATAGTAGAGCATAATCCGAGATTAAAACATGTCATTAAATAGTTTTAATGTATCTCAAAAGAATTAGGAATTTCACTTCGTTTATTTTGTCTAATTGTGGAATTGGTGAATCGCCATTCACCTGCCTTTATGAGATTTGAACTTAGATCTCGGCATCCCATTTCTATGTTGTATATCGTCATAGTTGGGTCCTAACCTTGATATGATATCTTTGGGTTATTATATTGAGGTGTCTTGAAATCTAACTAAAACTATCTTTCTTTTTAGATGTGTACTCCTGGAAACACTTCTACTTCATCCTCATCCAGCCACAACTTCTCTTTACTCAACATTTGCTCCAAAGTCGTTATGGATGGTTCTAACTGTAACGATTGGATGCATAACATCAAGATGGCGCTTAGATTCGAGGACAAAGAGTATGTCCTTGAAAAGGAGCTCAAAGAACTTGATGAGTCGAAAGCCACTCCCAAAGATTATGTTTCCTACAAGAAGCACTATGATGATGCTACCAAAGTGGCATGCATCATGGTCGCAACCATATCCCCAGAACTGCAAAGGTACTATGAGGACTACTGGCCTTTTGAGATGAACAAGGACCTTATAGAAAAGTACCATAAGTGAGCTCGTGAAGAAAAGTTTGAAGTAGTCAAGTCACTCATGGCTTGCAAGATGAAAGAAGGGGAGTCGGTTGTATCTCATGTGCATAGAATGCAACGCTACATAGAGCGTTTGGTCAAGCTCAACATTCATTTGGATGAGGAATTGGCCATTGGCATGGTCTTGAACTCATTGCCTGATTTTATGGTCAGTTTATCTTAACTTACCATTTGAACAACACTGAGGGGACACTGGCCCAATTACACAACTTGTTGCAGACTGCTAAAGCAGGAATGAAGGGTAAAAGTATAGCCTCCACTCCTGCAAGTGCTCCTGTTCTAGCTATTGGACAGGGAAAGGGGAAAAAGAGGAAAGGTCCTCCTAAGCAAAACTAGAAGGCAAAGGTCCAAGTCGGGTCATCTAGCAATGGCCCGAAAGCTAAGCCCAATGCTTCCATTCCCCATGTTTCTGATCCAAAGGAAGTTGTTTGTTGTTATTGCAATCAAAAAGGGCATTGGAAGAGAACCTACCCACAATATCTGCAGGATATCAAAGATGGCAAAGTGAAGCCATCTTCGGTAGGTATTTACACTATTTCTTCTAATAACTCATTATCTTCTCGTTCATGGATCCTTGACACAGGATGTGGTTTTCACTTCTATTCTGATTTGCAGGGAGTGAGGAAGGATAAACTTGATCATGGGAAAAAAGAAGTCCTCACCAGCGACCAAGATCGGAGTTTATCAACTTTTGCTTAGTAATGATGTTAAATTAGATTTATTGAATTGTTGCTATTCGTCTGAGATGACGAGAAACATTATTTCATTTCATGCATTGTTCAGACAAGGTTTTAAATATTCTCTTAATGATTTGAATGGTTCAATTTCGGTTTATAAGAATGGTTTTTTCGTGTTTGAAGCTTTACCTGTGATGGCGTTTATGAAACAGTGACTTGTGTTGATAGCTTAGAAATAGTGTGTTTAATATTGACTTGTCTAATTGTGTAGACAAGGCATGCTTGTGGCATTGTTGTCTTGGACACATTAACAAGAAACGCATAGTCCAACTCCAAAAGGATGGAGTCTTGGAATCATTTGACCCAAAATCAGATGATCTGTGTGAATCTTGTCTTATGGGAAAGATGACAAAATCACCATTCATAGGGTTTTGTGAAAGAGTTAAAGGTCTGTTGGATCTCATACACACAGATGTGTGTGGGCCCTTCAGATCAACCACAAGAGATGCTAATCGATTTAAGGTGACTTTCACGGATGATTATAGTAGATATGGTTATGTATACTTAATCAAGCATAAGTCAGAAAACTTTGAAAAGTTCAAAGAGTTTATACATGAGGTCGAAAATCAAGTAGGTAGGAAAATAAAGGTACCTAGATCCGATAAAAGTGGAGAGTGTCTTAGCATTGAGTTCAACGAGTATCTAAAGGAATGTGGGATAGTCTCACAATTGACTCCTCCTAGGACACCACAGTTAAATGGTGTGGCCGAGAGGCGTAATCGAACCTTGTTAAACATGGTTCGTTCTATGATGAGTCGTGCTCCACTTTCAATTCATTTCTGGGGCTATGCCTTAGAAACAGCCGCCCACATCCTAAATCTTGTCCCAACAAAGAAGGTTCCTCAGCCATATAAGGAGCCTCCTGGTTCACATTTTAGGCACTCCTTCTTTTGAGGAAACCCTAGGCCGAGAATTTCATACTCCGTCCCTCTCTCTCCTTCTAGTTTCCTTCTTGCTAGTTCTTGGGTGTGACTCCATTAGAGGCATTACATTTGTGGTGCTAAGCTTCCAACAAGATCAAGATCAAGATCAAGATCAAGAGGATTGTTAATTGTTTTCTATAATAATTGAAAGGTATGTAACTCCTAAACCCTAGTTTGTTATTTTTGAAAATAGCCTCTTTCGTCTAGGGTTCTTGTTTTGCAATTCATAGTTATATGTTCAATAGTTAAAACATAGATCCAAAGTAGGTTGCATGTGAACTTAGGAATTATTTTTCTTGGTTATTTGTTTTACCTAAAACCTATCAGTGGTATCAGATCCGTTATTGTTTTAAATTGAATTGCTATAATAGTTGAATTGCAAATTAGGGTTTATAACTATTAAACCCTAAAAGGCCAAATTTTCGATTTCTATGGTTTTTGGTTCAAAGGGTTTTCTAAAAACCCTAGCCTCCTCCCTTGAATTTCGAAATATGCTTAGTGTTTTTAGGGTTCCTTGTTTTAGATAATCGTTACTTGATTAGATTAATTGGATAATTATCCTTTACCCTAATTTTTAAAATTTAGAGGGATAAGGATTAGGATTAAATTAATTGTTTAATTTGATTAGAAGGATTAAAAGTTAATTAATAGATAAGTATTAAATCTAATTATTTGGTTTATTTTAAATTTAAAATTAATGGCTTAATTTTTGAAATTTATATATAAACCCTAAAGTCTTAAAAAGTTTAAAACACACCTTATATATATATTATAATTAAAAGTTAAATATTATATATGTATAAGACTATGGTCATTCAAATTGCTAGTATGCCTCATTCACGAAGCTAGTCTATAAGGGGGTATAAGGAAACTGCATATAAAATGGTAGTTGAATGGGTGTCCACTCTCACCCACTGCTTCCTTGAATTGTGGAGGGTCGTTAGCCGAACGGATTTGTTAGGACAACTACATCTCATTAAAAGTATAATGTTATTAAAGAAAGTACTAGGACATTATTTTACAAAAATCCCAACTCTAGTTATTTTAGGAAAAATGTGAAGAGTATGCAAATCCATGAAATTGCACATTATGCTTTATTGGTCGTTGGTGGTGCGTGTGTGGATAACCGGCACACTAATAGGCACTAATAAAGAGTAGCAGTGGGCATCTTATAGTTATCATTTTGATGGAGCGTGTGTGGTTTACCGGAACATCAATAGTTAATGATAAAGACAATAAGGTTATCAAGCACATTTGCATCGTTATTCACATCTAGTTTGTGATCCACGATATCCCAGTCACAAATAGTAGAGCATAATCCGAGATTAAAAAATGCCATTAAATAGTTTTAATCTATCTCAAAAGAATTAGGAATTTCACTTCGTTTATTTTGTCTAATGGTGGAATTGGTGAATCGTCATTCACCTAACTTTATGAGATTTGAACTTAAATCTCGGCATCCCATTTCTAAGTTGTAAATCGTCATATTTGGGTCCTAACCTTGATCTGATATCTTTGGGTTATTATATTGAGGTGTCTTGAAATCTAACTAAAACTATCTTTCTTTTCAGATGTGTACTCCTAGAAACACTTCTACTTCATCCTCATCCAGCCACAACTTCTCTTTACTCAACATTTGCTCCAAAGTCGTTATGGATGGCTCTAACTATAACGATTGGATGCGTAACATCAAGATGGCGCTTAGATTTGAGGACAAAGAGTATGTCCTTGTAAAGGAGCTCAAAGAACTTGATGAGTCCAAAGCCACTTCCGAAGAGTATGCTGCCTACAAGAAGCACTATGATGATGCTACCAAAGTGGCATGCATCATGGTCGCAACCATGTCCCCAGAACTGCAAAGGTACTATGAGGACTACTGGCCTTTTGAGATGAACAAGGACCTTATGGAAAAGTACCATAAGTGAGCTCGTCAAGAAAAGTTTGAAGTAGTCACGTCACTCATGGCTTGCAAGATGAAAGAAGGGGAGTCAGTTGTATCTCATGTGCAAAGAATGCAACGCTACATAGAGCGTTTGGTCATTAACATGGTCTTGAACTCATTGCCTGATTGTTATGGTCAGTTTATCTTAACTTACCATTTGAACAACACTGAGCCGACACTAGACCAATTGCACTACTTGTTGCAGACAGCTGAAGCAGGAATGAAGGGTAAAAGTATAGCCTCTACTCCTGCAAGTGCTCATGTTCTAGCTATTGAACAGGGAAAGGGGAATGTAACACCCCATTCTGTAAGTGTTGATTATGAGTCCCTGAGATTTAAGAGGAGAGGTAATTCTGGAAATGAGTTTCATTCGAGAAGGTTTTGAGCGGGTATATGTGTTAGAAGTATTGGGCTTCTCGTCGCCCTTATATGAATGTAAGTTATTTAAGAGTGGTTTTAGATTAGAGGAGTTGTGGTGCCTCGAAGTTGATCGTTGTTTATAGTCCTTTGTGGAATAAGAAGGAAATGGTCCCATGCATGCATGCTTTTGATTTTGGAGGGTGGTTGAGTACGCCCAGCGTAAGCTGGACGTATGCCCAGCATAAAGGATTGAAATGTTGCGGGTGGCCGGGTGAGTACGCCCAGCGTACTCTCAGAAACCCCAAACCCTACTTTTAGGGTCAACCACTATATAAGGAACATGTTGGTTCACCCCTCAGCCTCCTTATGCTCATCTTCAACCTCAGAGAAACCCTAAATCTCGTTTTCCCTCCATATTTGAGTGTGTTTGACCTTGGGAAGCTCTTGTTGGCAATGGAAAGGCTTGAAGGTGAAAAGGGAAGTTGTCAAAGAAGGAGAAGAACGTGTGGAGCTTGTAGATCTGAAGAAATACCACCCTTTGGAGCTGGTTTAAGGTATAAAGCTTCTTGCTTGCATAGTTCAATTTGGTCAAGATTATCTGTCCTTTCAGACCTTTGGAGAGGTCTTGAGTGATAAAAATAAGGTCCCAAGGGTTGTAGTTGTTCCATGTATGAGTTATATAGGTCTTATTGGATTAAGACCTTGGATTAAGAGCTTAAGGACATCCCAAGTGATAAAGTCTGAGACTTTATGATTTCTAATCATATTTGGCCTATGGATCTGAAGTTCGGGTTTAAGAGCTTAAGCCATTGAGATGTTAAATGATTTAATGGATCTCGCAGTTACGCCCCGCGTAACCTTCGAGTACGCCCCGCGTAGCGGGCTAGTGCCCCGTTTTATTTTGGTGATCATTGCAGTACGCACAGCGTACTCCTCCTGTGGACTTTCTTTTGGGCTTTTGTGTTGGGCCATTTGTGGGTTGTTGGTGTTTGGGCCAAGTCTGGAAATTATGAATAGAGTATTTTGGGCCCAATTAATATTATGGATATTGGATCTAGGCCCATTTGGTGAGGTGGGCCCAATTTAGTAAATTGGGCCAATGTTGGACTTTGTGTGAAATTTAGACTTTGGTCTTGGCCCGACAAGTGGAAGTATGTTTGACCTAATGCTTATGCTTGTTATGTTGGTTAGTTCGGGATTTGTGGTGATTTGGTGGTTCGAGAGTCTGCTTCTTCCATTCAGAGAATCGGCATTCGCGAGGTGAGTTATCCTCACTATATCAACGGGGTTTAAGGCACCAAGGCCGACCCTTTATCGGATGGAAATCCGGGTAGTTGTCCGTTGTTATGATATTGCGTGATACGGGCTGGAAGGCATTATGTTATGGGCCGGAAGGCATTATATGTTATGGGTCGGAAGGCATTGTGATGAGGACCGGAAGGTCATGGCCTGGATAGGCGTTTGTGCGTAATTAGTATGTTAGCTGAGACATAGGGTGATGTTATGCTAGTGATCGGCTAGGTCGGTATCCTGGTTAGGGTGATGATATGTGACCTGTTAGATCGATTTGTTGATTGCACTGTTACATGATTGTATGTTATGTGCACGTAGTTGTTTGGACTGGAGTTGACCCGATATGCACGGTTGTTCTATGTTCTGTTATGTTATTTATGCTATTTATGTTATGGGTCGGAAGGCAATATGTTATGGGCTGGAAGGCAATATGTTATGGGCCAGAAGGCAATGTGTTTGGACCGGAAGGTCGTTGCCTGGAAGGACGTATATGTGGTTGGTATTTAGGGGGTATCTCACTAAGCTTTTGGGCTTACAGTTGTGGTTTAATGTTTTCAGGTTTTCAAGAGACTGTGGCAAGGCAAAGGCGTGATCGTACCGTTCCTCGCGTATATGTTTTATGAAATGGACCTGGGAATAACCTGATAAATAATGTATTGAAAACCTTTTTGTAATAATGTATTAAAATGAATTGTTTTGAAAAGTTTAAATTATGTTGAAATTTTTGGTCGTTACAAGTTGGTATCAGAGCCTTGGTTTGAGTGAATTGGAGGAACAATCGTGTGACTCCAGTCTCAAATCGAGGAGGGTTTTTAAAAGAGAAATTAAAATGGTTTTCAAATTAAGTAAAAGGAGGACGCGGAGGTACGATCAGCCGGAGCCAGTAAGTAACCCCAAATTACCATTCATGACATTTGTTTTATTGAGCTTTGATAGAACAGCATGCTAGAGTTAGGCTAGGGATCTTCAGGATTTCATGATAATGTTGCCTGTTTTATGATGCCTGCTAGCATAGGGTTTTCCTCTGTTGAGATTTCCAGTGTTCCTCTAGGAGTGAGGATCGAGCGCTTGCTATGTATAATTGTCGCTAGGGTGTTGTGGTAGTACTTCATACAAATATGGGTAGGTGTGGAAGGTAGTATGGGCCCGTCCTACTGAAAGCACAGGACCCATACGCGTATCAGGGAAACCATGACCTCTAGGGTTGGGTTGAGAGTTGGTTCCCGGGATATGGGAAGTGTCTGAGGTTTTGTGGTTTATTTTCAGTATGAAGATTTCGAGGCATGCTGGGAGTGGATCCGGGTCAGGATCAGGTGCAGGAGAGGGAGTTCCGGACGGGTCGGTACCGCCCGAGGTTATCGATCAGATGAGTGCGCAAGAGTTGGATGCGAGGATTCGTGAAATCCTGCATGATGAGGTTGCTGCATTGTTCCGGGCCGAGTTGCCGGAACTGTTTGGGTCGATCAAGACCGCCATGGTGGAGTATTTTGATGAGCGCTACGCGGCTCTCACTGAGACGGCTGCCGCGGCGGCTACAACAGCTGTAGCAGCGGCAGGGGGAGGAGCTAGTAGAGGTTTTCAGTATCGGGACTTCGATAATATGAAGCCTCCCACCTTTGATGGAGTTCAGGACCCGATTGTTGCTATGAGATGGTTATCTGACATGGAGGGGTGTTTCTTCATGTGTTCATGCCCTGCTGATCAGAGGGTGAGGTGTGCTCTGAACCTGTTAAGGCTCGGGGCAAAGGATTGGTGGATATTGACCACGGGGTCATACTCGGATGTGCAGAGGGTTGCGGTTTCATGGGATCAGTTCAGAGAGATGTTCAGCACTCGTTATGTTCCGCGGGTTGAGAGAGAAAGATTGGCTCAGGAGTTCCTCAAGCTAAAGCAGGGTTCGGAGTCGGTGACGGAGATCACCAGAATGTTCACTGAGAGGGCAATGTTTTGCCCTAAGTATGCTTCGGAGCAGGCTCAGATGTCCCGATATCTAAGTATGCTCAAGAGGGATATCAGACAGTTGGTGTTTACGCAGAGGTGCGAGACCTTGATGGAATTGCAGGAGGCCGCCAGGCGGCGTGTGGTAGAGATTGAGTTGCGGTTGCATGAGTTGAGGCAGGCTCTGGTGCAGTCGCAGCCGGCGCCGAAACGGTCCAAGACCATCGATTCCAGGGTAGGAGAGCAGGGTAGTCGCACTTGTGGGAAGTGTGGAAAGGGTCACACCGGAGTTCGTAGGTCCGGTGGCGCATGCCACAAGTGTGGAAAGGAGGGGCACTATACGAGGGATTGTCGACAGTCAGCACATGCCCAGAGTTTGAGGATTTGCTATCATTGTCATCAGGTGGGACACTTGAGGGTCAACTGCCCACAGCTTGTTGCAGGACCGGTGCAAGCTCCAGCACCGGCCACTTTGCGGATCATAGGTGGAGGTCAGGGTGGAGCGGAGCCCCCAAGGGCTCAGGGTCGTGCGTTTCAACTTTCAGCAGAGGAGGCCAGAGCAGTGCCGGATGCAACCGCGGGTATGTTTCTTTCTTGATGTCTTCATTATCTGTGATTATTATAGAATATTGTGTTTCTGCTAGTCTATTTGTGTGGCTCTCGGTGTGGTATTCGTTGTTCTTTGTGGTTATGGGTTTGGTATGGCGGATTTCGTTGGATATCTTTCATGGGGGTTATTGTGGTAATTTGGCGTCCGATTAGAGGATTCGATAATATTGTTTTTGAAGAGTGGTTAGCTGCAGCTAGAGTTTCTTTCGAGCTCGGGTCGAACAGCGTTGATGTGTTCTGTTGTGAAGGTTGCTCGTGCTTACGGGTGGCAGTTCGTGTGTTAGTGATTGTGTTGTGTGTGGATGTTTAGTGAGGTCGATGATGACGACCGGTGGTTGTTAGTCAGTGCTCTATGTGGGGGAGAATTGGGGAATTCTCCGGTAGGCTGATGGTCATGAGGGGTTGTTTAGCTGCTTGGGATTCAATAGTGTTTCCGTCAGCCAAGGGCGTAGGCTGGTATGAGTAAGTGGCAGGCGTGCGGGGCGAAATACAGACCTAGGTCATTTGAGTGTGGAGGGTCTGGAATCAGGCCGGGATTGAGTATGTATGATGAAGATAGAGTTCGGAACCCCTGGAGGGCTAGAACAGTATGCATGGGAGGATTCCCGGAGGGATGGCTCGGAATGATGAATGCTGCTTGAGCGGTCCGGATAGACTGAAGGCCGGAAGGCGTATCAGTCAGGCTGAAGGCTCAGGAGGACGGTCTAGCCAGACTGAAGACCTGGTGAGGTGGACTAGTCATGCTGAAGACTCTGCAGGTATTATCGGATCGGTTCGAGGAAATGGGTTGGTTATGTTGTGATGTGTTAGCACTAGAAGGTTTGGCCCCGGGTATTAACCTTGATTAGTAGAGATGGTGCATGGACTCGAGAGTCCTTGCGAGCAGATTTAGAGCATATGTGTTGCATGGATAGCGGTTATGCTATATAAGGGGTGGTGTAGCGTTAGGTGAGCACCGTGGCACTTGTCATGGTGACAAGGCACCCAAGTGGATTTCCTTGGTAAGGAAAGAGGGAGAGGAGTGTAGCTCCGAGAGGAAGAGTAAATTCACGGAAGTGAAAGCGGCAGTGTAGAGTTATGGTCGGAGTGGTCCGACGGTGGTCATTGAGCAGCGTGATTGCGGTGGTGGTATGGAATGACATCATGATGGGATGTCTGCTAATGACGCGAGAGGGATTTCCGCGGGTATAGAGCCAAGAGTCTCAGGATGGATACAGGGATGGAGTCTGGGACTCCCAGCTTGATTCCGATCAAGGAGTTGTGTATGCTGGGGTGATTCCTCCTGGGGATGTTGGAGATGTCGTCAGTGTGACGGGTTTTCCCAACCCGAGGGTGCTAGGGCTGGTTCAGCATGTGCATGTGATTGCAAGAAGAGAACTCATTGGAGTTTCTCTTTAACTGAAGATTGTGTCTTTCTGTCGGCACGGAGTCGATATAGTTGGATTCAGGTCGGGGATCCGGCGGTTCATGGTTATTTCTAGCTCATATGAGCCGAGTGATTATTGCAACCTGGAGCAGTAGTGCATCATGGGTGGTACCCGATTGTTGAGTGCGATCATCAGAGGGTAAAGCCGGTGACTGGCTTGAGACGGTGGTCAGGACACCGCAAGAAAGGAGGAAGTGAGTTTCGGGTTTCGATGGCTGTACCTTGAGGGACCTGGTTTGGTTAGTGCCAGGTAGTGCGTTGCGGGGGAAGTTCTAAAGTAAAGTTGCCGCAGTCTTCGAGGATGAAGCCTAATTTAAGCGGGGGAGAATTGTAACACCCCGTTCTGTAAGTGTTGATTATGAGTCCCTGAGATTTAAGAGGAGAGGTAATTCTGGAAATGAGTTTAATTCGAGAAGGTTTTGGGCAGGTATATGTGTTAGAAGTATTGGGCTTCTCGTCGCCCTCATATGAATGTAAGTTATTTGAGAGTGGGTTTAGATTAGAGGAGTTGCAGTGCCTCGAAGTTGATCGTTGTTTATAGTCCTTTGTGGAATAAGAAGGAAATGGTCTGATGCATGCATGGCAAGCATGCATGCTTTTGATTTTGGAGGGTGGTTGAGTACGCCCAGCGTAAGCTGGACGTACGCCCAACGTAAAGGATCGAAATGTTGCGGGTGGCCGGGTGAGTACGCCCAGCGTACCAGGGAGGTACGCCCAGCGTACTCTCAGAAACCCCAAACCCTATTTTTAGGGTCAGCCACTATATAAGGAACATGTTGGTTCACCCCTCAGCCTCCTTATGCTCATCTTCAACCTCAGAGAAAACCTAAATCTCGTTTTCCCTCCATATTTGAGTGTGTTTGACCTTGGGAAGCTCTTGTTGGCAAAGGAAAGGCTTGAAGGAGAAAAGGGAAGTTGTCAAAGAAGGAGAAGAACATGTGGAGCTTGTAGATCTGAAGAAATACCACCCTTTGGAGCTGGTTTAAGGTATAAAGCTTCTTGCTTGACCTCCATTTTGCACAGATCTATGTATCTTGAAGCTTTGTTATCATCCTTGTCCCAAAAGTCCTCATCTTGTTGCATAGTTCGATTTGGTCAAGATTATTTGTCCTTTGAGACCTTTGGAGAGGTCTTGAGTGATAATAATAAGGTCCCAAGGGCTGTAGTTGTTCCATGTATGAGTTATATAGGTCTTATTGGATTAAGACCTTGGATTAAGAGCTTAAGGACGTCCCAAGTGATAAAGTCTGAGACTTTATGATTTCTAATCATATTTGGCCTATGGATCTGAAGTTTGGGCTTAAGAGCTTAAGCTATTGAGATGTTAAAGGATTTAATGGATCACGCAGTTACGCCCCGCGTAGCGGGCCAGTGCCCCGTTTTATTTTGGTGATCATTGCAGTACGCCCAACGTACCAAGGAGAGTACGCCCAGTGTACTCCTCCTGTGGACTTTCTTTTGGGCTTTTGTGTTGGGCCATTTGTGGTTTGTTGGTGTTTGGGCCAAGTCTGGAAATTATGAATAGAGTATTTTGGGCCCAATTAATATTATGGATATTGGATCTAGGCCCATTTGGTGAGGTGGGCCCAATTTAGTAAATTGGGCCAATGTTGGACTTTGTGTGAAATTTGGACTTTGGTCTTGGCCCGACAAGTGGAAGTATGTTTGACCTAATGCTTATGCTTGTTATGTTGGTTAGTTCGGGATTTGCGGTGATTTGGTAGTTCGAGAGTCTGCTTCTTCCGTTCAGAGAATCGGCATTCGCGAGGTGAGTTATCCTCACTATATCAACGGGGTTTAAGGCACCAAGGCCGACCCTTTATCGGATGGAAATCCGGGTAGTTGTCCGTTGTTATGATATTGCGTGATACGGGCTGGAAGGCATTATGTTATGGGCCGGAAGGCATTATATGTTATGGGTCGGAAGGCATTGTAATGAGGACCGGAAGGTCATGGCCTGGAAAGGCGTATGTGCATAATTAGTATGTTAGCTGAGACGTAGGGTGATGTTATGCTAGTGATCGGCTAGGTCGGTATCCTGGTTAGGGTGATGATATGTGACCTGTTAGATCGATTTGTTGATTGCACTATTACATGATTGTATGTTATGTGCACATAGTTGTTTGGACTGGAGTTGACCCGATATGCACGGCTGTTCTATGTTCTGTTATGCTATGTATGCTATTTATGTTATGGGCCGGAAGGCAATATATTATGGGCCGGAAGGCAATATGTTATGGGCCGGAAGGCAATGTGTTTGGATCGGAAGGTCGTTTCCTGGAAGGGCGTATATGTGGTTGGTATTTTGGGGGTATCTCACTAAGCTTTCGGGCTTACAGTTGTGGTTTAATGTTTTCAGGTTCTTCAAGAGACTGTGGCAAGGCAAAGGCGTGATCGTACCGTTCCTCGCGTATATGTTTTATGAAATGGACCTGGGAATAACCTGATAAATAATGTATTGAAAACCTTTTTGTAATAATGTATTAAAATGAATTGTTTTGAAAAGTTTAAATTATGTTGAAATTTTTGGTCGTTACAGGGAAAAAGAGGAAAGGTCCTCCTAAGCAAAACTGGAAGGCAAATGTAACAACGTAAATTTTCAATACAAAATTTTCATTTCTTAAAAACAAGTTTTCTTCCAGAACAAGCCATAAAAATCCAATGTATCATATCATAATACAAACCATATAATCCCAAGATCATAAATCCTCCATCAGTGTGTATAGATCACGTTGGCGCCTTCCCACGGTCCTCACTAGTACCTGAAACACATAACACAATAACTGTAAGCATAAATGCTTAGTGAGTTCCCCAAAATACTACTTACGTACATACGCCTTTCCAGGCTCTGACCTTCCGGTCCATGTGTCTCAGGGGATTTCCGTCCCGACTCGGTAAACCTTCCGGTCCTTCCTTACGGTCCTCATCACAATGCCTTCCGGCCCATAACATAATGCCTTCCGGTCCATATCAAGCATAGCATACATAACACATATAAACGATTAACTTATCATATACGATGCATACAACCCATAACATATCCGATCTCCCGGTCACACAATAAAACCCTTCCGGGTACAGTATATTGAGAAAACTCACCTCGTGGAAAGTCTAGAATCTCACATGCTCGCTATCTCCAAATCCCATACGAAGACTCAACCTCTCCTAATCATAACGAATATCCTTTTAATTAATATAGACATCCAGCACTAGACTTTACCCCTTATTAACATTCCTCGGAGGGGTAAAAGACCATTTTACCCTCCCTTGACTCAAAGTCCACACGTTGACCAAAACCCTAAAAGTTAGCAAAAGTCAACATCTTCAGTACGCGGGGTGTACAGACTGATGAACGCGAGGCGTACATCGCCAACTCAATAATCGGAGTCTCCTCCCAGTACGTTGCGCGTACTGGGCGTTACGCCCAACGTAATAGTCAGATCTAGACACACTTCATTTCTGGTCTTAATCGGTTAAGCCACTATTTCCACTTCTAGGTCCGGCCTTATTTAAGCATCCTTACTCATAAAGTGGGAACCTTTAAGCCTTGGCATGGCTGTAAAGGCTCTTACACTCCTTAACACCTTTCCATTTCAACTCAAGGGTCTAGATCTCATGCATGGCTAATCATTCACGTCCAAGATTACATTTTTATGGATCTACAACTCAAATGGACCAGAAATATGATGGATCTAAGCTAATGGAGACCACTTGCTCATAAAGTCTCCACCTTTGGGACCAAAACCCTAGAAAATGGTCCATAAAGCATACCACAAGATCTACAAGTCAAGATCCAAACTTTTTACCTTAGAAAGAAGCTCCAACCTTTGCTAAGCCTAGATCTACACTTGAACAACAGCTCCTAGCCTTTACAATGGACTCTTCTTCTCCTTTGCTACGTTGAAATGACACCACCAAGCTTAGAACACTCACAAAAGGGCTAGGAACGAAGGAACACTCTCTTAGGGTTTCTTTCTGATGAATGGTGGCTGAGGAGCCAAGCCATCTCATTCCTTTTATAGCCAACAACTCAAATTAGGGTTTTGGGTCTGGAGAGATTACGCCCGGCGTAACCTTGGGTACGCCCAGCGTACCCGACGATGACGTGTTTAAATGAGGCGCGCGAGTACGCACATCGTACTCCTTGTTTGCCCAGTGTACTCGCCCAACACAAAGGCCCAAAATGACAAATAAATAAAGATGAAGGGCTAATCAGTTGTACCTGAATTTCGGCTGTTACAATTCTCCCCCACTAGAACCAGACTTCGCCCCCGAAGTCTTATACCGAAAACAATTATGGATGTTGCTCCCGCATCTCCGACTCGGACTCCCACGTCAGCTCGGACCTCTTCCGATGCTGCCACTGCACTTGCACCAAGGGCACTTCCTTGTTCCTCAGAACCTTAACCTTTCGATCCCTAATTGCCACTGGCCTCTCAACATAGTTCAGACCCGCATCCACCTGAATATCCTTTAATGGAACCACAGCCGACTCATCGGCAGTACACATCCTCAACTGCTACACATGAAAGGTGTCGTGAATCTGTCCCAGCTCCGCAGGTAGATCTAAACGGTAGGCTACCCTGCCTATCCTCGCGATTACCATGAAAGGTCCAATATATCGAGGCCCCAATTTGCCCCTCTTCCTGAATCGAATCACTACTTTCCAAGGAGAGACCTTTAAGAGTACAAGGTCACCAACCTGAAACTCGAGCTCGGACCGACTCCTGTCCGCCTGACTCTTCTGGCGACTCTGAGCGGTCAACAATCTCTACCTCACCTGCTGTATCTGCTCTGTCGTCTGAAGCACAATCTTCGTACTACCCATTACCCGATGCCCCACCTCTCCCCAGAAGATGGGAGTCCGACACCTCCTCCCACACAACAGCTCAAAGGGTGGCATACCAATGCTCGAATGATGGCTGTTGTTGTACGAAAACTCTGCCAAGGGTAAATAGGTGTCCCAACTCCCTCCAAAATCCAAAACACACGCTCGGAGCATATCCTCGAGCGTCTGAATCGTCCGCTCACTCTGCCCGTCCGTCTGTGGGTGGTATGCGGTACTGAAATGCAGTCTTGTACCCAACTCCTCGTGAAACTTCTTCCAAAATCTGGAAGTAAATCGCATGTCTCGATCTGAAACAATCGACATCGGAACCCCATGCCGCGATACTGTTGGATAAGGTGTCTAAGTCCATAACTATTTCGGGTGTGTACTTGACCCGACCCGGCATGGTCCATTTGGGTTGCATGGCACCATGCAATTGTATAGACTAAATGAGAGAAATAACACTTGGAGATTATTAATATATTATAAGTTCTAATATATTAATAATATTATTTGATTAGTTGATCAAAGAATTAATTTGGAATTAATTAAGTGATCAAAGAATAACTAATTAAATATATGGGTTGATTATGTAAATCATCCATATCTTGTATAGTGGGCTAAGAGGCTCCATGGATTATCAAGTTGGGTTATACCCATAGGATGCTCCATGGATGCTCCATGGGAGTTACAAACCCATGGGTCATGGAAATGAAGAGTCATGACACATTAGGGTTAACATGGTGTAACCCTAGATGTGTCAACACTATATAAGAAGCATATTCTCCACCAAAATTGGCTACACTTAGAAACTAGAGGGCTTGGCTGATTTTGAGAAGTGTGTGTTATCTCAAGAGTCTTTCCAAGAGCATTTGGTGTTGTGTGAAGCATTTGAGGCATCACACTTGGGGTGCTAGGCTCACAAGGTTTCAAGGAACACAAGCAACAACAAGGTAAGTTATTCTATCTATGATTCAAGTTAAAATTGTTCCCCATGTATGCTAGATAGGAATATAACCTTGGAATTCAACTTTGCATGATAATTAGACAAACATAGATCCAAGGTTATTAGGGTTGCATGTACACTTAGGAAGTGTTAGAATGCTCAAAACCCATCAGTGGACTGATGGACTCGCCGAGTCCATGGGGGGACTCGCCGAGTCCACTTGTATCTTCAACCTACTTGGCGAGTAGATTTATGCACTCGGCGAGTAGGGTCGACAGAGTGCAGGTTTTCGACTTCAGTTGCTGGAAATGGATTAGAAACATTACCCTAAATTGTTGTGGTACTTGAAAAACTTGTTTTAGATGGTGTAATGTCTTTTCTGACTCATTTACAACAACTAGTTATCAAAATTACAAAGATTAAATGTGATTTTGATTCTTGAAAGTGTTCATATTCATATTCTTGTTCTTATGATGTTTAGATGATCATAGAAATTATTTGTAACCTATGTGGTAGATTAATTCATGATCATAATGTGTTTTAATGGAGTCCATAACTTGTCCTCAAGTTATGGAAAACCAAAAGTCTCTTGGATTAAAAACCATTAAAAGAACACAAGAGTTAGAAAAAATGAAAAGTCCTCATTTTATTACTCTATTAAACTCATAAGTTACAAGAAATGAAAAGTTTTGAAAGTTTACAAAACTTGCCCTCAAGTTTTGGAACAAGTAAAGTTAAGTTAAAACTTTAGTTCCAATCCCTAGAATTTTAAAAAAATTAAAATTCAACCCTTATACTTATATTATTATGACTTAATAATTATATATATATGTATAAGAACAAAGTCGTCTTACCGCTAGTACGCCTCATTCACGAAGCCGGTCTATAAGGTGGGTATAAGGTTGTTGCCTATAAAATGGTGACTTAATGGGTGTCTACTCTCACCCACCGCTTGCTTGACCGGTGGAGGGTCGTTAGCCGAACGGGTAAGACAAGGACTTATTAATTCTCATTCAAAGTATGATGAATATTATAAAGTAACTAAATGTTTTGTTAAATTCCCAATCTTAGTTACTTTAGAAAAATGTGAATAAGGTGCTATTCCATGAAATTACACTTTACACTTTGATTAAGTCGTTGGTGGAGCGTGTGTGGTTAACCAACACACTAACTTGGACTTAACAAGGTAGGTAAAGGGTGACTTAGGGTTTATTATAGTATCGATGGAGCGTGTGTGGTTAACCGGCACATGGATTGAGTGATAAACTTTAAGGGTACCAAGTGATTTGCATGGTTACTTCACACCTCGTTTTGTGATCCTCGGTATCCCAGTTACAAAACTTGGAGGGCACACTCGAGATTGAAACATGCCTTTGAAAAGTTCATTGAATCTCAAAGAATCTAGGAATTTCTAAGAACCATTCAAAAACCTAATACTAAAAATATTGCGGTTTTCGTGGTGGAAATTGGTGAATCGTCATTCACCTACCTTTCAAATATGATATAGCTTAGATTACGGCATACCTCTTCTAAGTTATATTATATTGTGATTGGATCCTAGCCTTAATATTACATTTGGGTGTTTTATTAAGGACTCTCTTATATCTAAACTAATCTTGTTCTCTTTTCTTCAGATGTCTTTCAACAATGCTTCTGGCTCTAATCCTAATGGCTCCTTTACCCTTATGAACTTGTGTGGGAAAGTCACCTTTGATGGATCCAACTTCAATGAGTGGATCAGAAACATCAGGATGATTACCCGCTACGAGGACAAAGAATATGTCCTTGACAAGGAGCTTAAGGAGATTGATGAGTCCACTGCAACTCCTCAGGAGATCGCTGAATTTCGGGCACATGAAAGGGATGCTACGAAAGTGGCTTGCATCATGATGGCCACGATGATAGTGGAACTCCAAAAGTCTTATGAAGATTTCTACCCTTATGAAATGCACCAAGATTTGATGGAAAGATACCATCAAAGTGCAAGACAAGAGAGGTATGAAATCATCTGCTCCATGATAACAACCATGATGAAGGACGGGGAATCCGTCACGAGCCACATGCAGAAAATGCAAAGGTATGTGGATCGTTTGCTGAAGCTTAATGTGAACTTCCCGGAGGATCTTGCAATAGATATTATTTTGCATTCCTTACCATCGTGCTATGATCAATTCCGCATGACATATCACATGAACAAGGAAGAAGTCACCCTCAGCAAACTTCAGGGACTTCTCAAGACCGCAGAATCAGGTCTTAAGGGGAAGTCGGTTGCTATCACTCCTACTCAAAACTCTACTCCGGTTTTGGCAATCGGGAAAAGTCGAGGGAGGAAGAGAAAGAGCTCTTCTAAGGGTACCAAGGCTCGGACCCTTGATGGCTCTTGTTCAAGTGGAACCAAGAAAGGTTTCATTACTCCTTCTTCTGACCCAAAAGAGGCTGAATGCTTCTATTGCCATGAAAAATCTCATTGGAAGCGGAACTGCCCAAAATACCAGCAAGATGTGAAGGATGGGAAAGTTAAACCCAACCATGCAGGTATTTACACTATCATTTCTAATAACTCACCCCATTCTAATTCATGGGTCCTTGATACCGGGTGTGGTATTCATATTTGTTATGACTTGCAGGGACTAAGAAGAAGTGAGGATGTGGAGCAAGGAAGGATAAACTTGATCATGGGGAATAGGAAAGCTATACCTGTTACCAAGATTGGAGTTTATACTTTATCGCTAAGTAGTGGGTTTAGTTTAGATTTGAATAAATGTTGTTACTCGCCAGGAATGGCAAGAAATATTATTTCCTTTCATGCTTTGTACAAACAAGGGTTTAACTTTTCATTTAATAATGAAGTTGGTTCTATTGATGCTTTCTTTAATAATGTTCTTTATTTTAAAGCATTACCTTGTGATGGTGTGTATGAAGCTGTATCTGTTGTAGATAACTTAGGAAATAATGTTTTGTGTATTGATTCTACTAATAATAACTTGGATAAAGCATCATTATGGCATTGTCGTCTTGGACATATAAGCAAGAAGCGCATAGGCCAACTCCAAAAGGATGGAGTCTTGGAGTCGTTTGACCTAAAGTCAGATGATAGTTGCGAATCATGCTTACTTGGAAAAATGACAAAGTCACCCTTCACAGGTTCGTGTGAGAGGGGTAAAGGTTTGTTGGACCTTATACACACGGATGTGTGTGGACCATTCAAACATGCCACAAGGGATGCTAATCGTTATTATTTGACTTTTACTGATGATTATAGTAGATATGGATATGTCTACTTGATCAAGCATAAGTCAGAGACTTTCGAGAGGTTTAAGGAATTTAAACAGGAAGTCGAGAATCAATTGGGCAGGAACATTAAGATGCTTCGATCCGATCGTGGTGGTGAGTATCTTAGTTCAGAGTTCCTCGACTATCTAAGGGAATGTGGGATAGTCTCACAATTGACACCTCCCAGGACACCACAGTTGAATGGTGTGGCTGAGAGGCGTAATCGAACCTTGTTAGATATGGTTCGTTCCATGATGAGTCGAGCTACGCTACCAATCTCATTCTGGGGGTATGCCTTAGAGACTGCCGCCCATATTCTTAATCTAGTCCCTACAAAGAAAGTTGCCAAAACTCCTCACGAGATGTGGACTGGTAAAGTACCTAAACTAGACCCCATCAAGATTTGGGGTTGCGAGGCTTTCATGAGACGCGAGACTCATGATAAGCTCGAACCTCGAAGCGAGAGGTGTATTTTCATCGGTTACCCACAGCGATCCTTTGGTTACCTCTTCTATAGACCTAGTGACAATGTGGTCTTTGTAGCAAGAAGAGGAGTCTTTCGAGAAAGAGAGTTTATGAGCCAAGGAGACAGTGGGAGGAAAATTGATCTTGAAGAAATTCAAGAATCAAGCGGTGAAGGAACTTCAAACTCTAGCCCTCAACTTGAGGAGGAAACTCCTGTTGAGCCAATTGACAAATCTGTACCTCTGAGACGTTCCACGAGAGTTAGGAGTGCACCTGAGCATTACTATGGATTTCATATTACTACAGAAGGTGAGACACTTATTAGTGATGGGACACTAGTAAGTCAAGATGACCCTAACAGCTACGAGGAAGCCATGGCAGGCCCCGAGTCTGCTAAATGGAAAGAGGCTATGGATAGTGAGATACAATCCATGTATGACAATCAAGTTTGGAACTTGGTTGAAAATGTACCAGGTCGTAAGACAGTAGGGTGCAAATGGGTCTTCAAGAAGAAGACCGACATGGATGGTAAAGTACACACTTATAAGGCTAGACTGGTTGCAAAGGGCTTCTCTCAAATTCCTGGAGTGGATTACGATGAGACCTTTTCTCCGGTAACCAAGATTAAGTCTATTCGGGTTCTGTTAGCCATAGCTGCATTTCATGACTATGAAATATGGCAGATGGATGTCAAAACCGCTTTTCTTAATGGAAAGTTGGCTGAAGATGTTTACATGAGTCAGCCAGAGGGTTTTGTCAGCAACGAGTACCCTAATAGAGTGTGTAAGCTTGAGAAATCCATTTATGGATTGAAGCAAGCACATCGCAGATGGAATCTTTGCTTTGATGAAAAGGTCAAGGAATTTGGCTTTTGTAGGAGTGAAGATGAATCTTGTGTGTATGTCAAGGCTAGTGGGAGTATAGTTAGCTTTTTGGTATTGTATGTGGATGACATACTACTCATAGGAAACGACATTCCAACCCTGCAGGAAGTAAAGTCCTGGCTTGGGAAGTGTTTCGTTATGAAGGACCTTGGTGAAGCTGCCTATATTTTAGGGATAAGGGTCTTGAGAGATCGGAGTAAAAGACTAATTGGACTTAGTCAGAGTACCTACTTGGATAAGGTGCTGAAGAGATTCAGCATGCAGGATTCCAAGAAAGGAGAGTTACCCATCCAGAGTAACACCAGATTGAGTAAGACACAAAGCCCTAGCACTGAGGCTGAGATAGCAGAAATGAGTCGAACACCTTATGCTTCGGCTGTAGGATCGATCATGTATGCTATGACGTGTACTCGACCCGATGTAGCTTTTGCCTTGAGCATGGTTAGCAGGTATCAGGTGAACCCTGGCAAGGCACACTGGACTGCGGTAAATAATATCCTCAAGTACCTACGGAGGACTAAGGACTGGGTTCTTACCCTCGGTGGGAGTGATGACTTGAGAGTTGTAGGGTATAGTGATGCTAGCTTCCAGACTGATAGGGATAATTTCCGCTCTCAGTCGGGCTGGGTCTTTACCCTAAACGGAGGAGCAATTTCTTGGAAGAGTTCCAAGCAAGAGACAGTGGCAGATTCTACTTGTGAATCATAGTATATTGCAGCTAGCGAGGCGGAAAAGGAGGCGATATGGCTGAAGAACTTCATTGGAGACCTTGGAGTTGTACCAGCCATTAAAGAGCCAATGAAATTTTCTGTGATAGTGAAAGTGCTGTTGCCTTAGCCAAGGAACCAAGGGATCACAGGAGATCCAGACACATCGACAGAAAATACCATTTCATTAGACATCGGATCGAAGAAGGACACCTCGTGGCAAAGAGGGTATCATCAGATGAGAATCCGGCAGATCCCCTCACAAAGGGACTGACTCGGGTTAAGCATCTTTAGCATGCTCGGAGCATAGGGCTGAAGGATGATATTAGATTTAGTAGTTAGATAACCCAGAAATTTGTAAAGTGTAATTGACATTAGATGATGAATAAAAGATGTTTTATTTATGAGTAAAGTGTTGCTATCTCTTGTCGATCATTTACTATATTTCTTTTGCATGTTTTGACTTCCAGAATAATTTTGTTTGGTATAACATATTATTCAAACCTCCACAGTCGGTCATATGTCGGAAGTAGGTATGAATCAAGACTGTCATGATGGGTTGTAGAGGTCTAAGGTGTTGGACAAAGCTACAACAATCATGAGTGCTCATAAGTTCTGAGCATTGGACTCAACCCACGCTCACTGGAATCACTTCATGGAATTCTATCTCGAGTGATCGTGAGACGGTAATATCATATAAGTCTTCAAACCTAGAGATATGATTTGTTACTTACAAGTTGGTTATGCATTGACTGTACGAAACCGCATTGGTAACTCGATGTTATAAAACATACTTTTGTGTGTAATTCAATGAGTGGTAGAACAAACATATGAGTCGAAGTTTATCTGTTCCTTCTTAGATTAGAAGCTGATATCTGGGCCCCTCGATGATTTTGTTTAGACCCATGTACCGGGCCCGGTCAGAACTAAGTTGATGTGTTCAATTAAGTTCTATGTCAAACAAATCGGAAATCGGGAAACAAATGCTGGACAATAAGCAAGACAATGTTCCATGTATTTGTCCGGCTGATATCTAGAACGGAGGATTATATGATCACTTATCTTAAATGGCGTACCATCATCTTCTCAGTTCCGAGAAACCTTGAAAGAGCTACGATTGCCGGTCGGTTCCTGAAGTACTAGAGATATAGTTATTAGACTTATCCAAGTGGGAGACTGTTAGATAAGGTGTCTAAGTCCATAACTATTTCGGGTGTGTACTTGACCCGACCCGGCATGGTCCATTTGGGTTGCATGGCACCATGCAATTGGATAGACTAAATGAGAGAAATAACACTTGGAGATTATTAATATATTATAAGTTCTAATATATTAATAATATTATTTGATTAGTTGATCAAAGAATTAATTTGGAATTAATTAAGTGATCAAAGAATAACTAATTAAATATATGGGTTGATTATGTAAATCATCCATATCTTGTATAGTGGGCTAAGAGGCTCCATGGATTATCAAGTTGGGTTCTACCCATAGGATGCTCCATGGATGCTCCATGGGAGTTACAAACCCATGGGTCATGGAAATGAAGAGTCATGACACATTAGGGTTTACATGGTGTAACCCTAGATGTGTCAACACTATATAAGAAGCATATTCTCCACCAAAATCGGCTACACTTAGAAACTAGAGGGCTTGGCCGATTTTGAGAAGTGGGTGTTATCTCAAGAGTCTTTCCAAGAGCATTTGGTGTTGTGTGAAGCATTTGAGGCATCACACTTGGGGTGCTAGGCTCACAAGGTTTCAAGGAACACAAGCAACAACAAGGTAAGTTATTCTATCTATGATTCAAGTTAAAATTGTTCCCCATGTATGCTAGATAGGAATATAACCTTGGAATTCAATTTTGCATGATAATTAGACAAACATAGATCCAAGGTTATTAGGGTTGCATGTACACTTAGGAAGTGTTAGAATGCTCAAAACCCATCAGATACCACCTCCCTCACATACAACTCTGCCAACCTCTCAGCAGAAGAGCTCTCATTGATAGCAAGAAAATGAGCGCTCTTCGTCAACATGTCCACAATCACCAAAATTGCATCGACTCCTCTCGCAGTCCTTGGCAATTTGGTGATAAAATCCGTGGTAATCTGTTCCCATTTCCACTCGGGAATCTCCTGCGGTTGCAGCTTACCATGCGGACGCTGGTGCTCGGCCTTAACTTGGCGACAAGTTAGGCACCTCTTGACGAACCATGCAACATCCCTCTTCATACAGGGCCACCAATACTCCTTCTTTAGGTCCAAATACATCTTAGTAGCCCAGGGATGGATCGAGAACTTCGATCGATGTGCCTCCTCCATCAAAATGGTACGTGTCCCGCCTACAAACGGTACCCAAATCCGACCCTGAAATGTTATAAGTCCCAAACTATCGGTAACGAACTCCGACACCTGCCCAATAACCCGCTCCCGCTTTCGGTTCTCTGGTCTCGCAGCCTCAGCCTGGGCCCCTCGGATGGTGTCCAATACCGGAGTCATCACCATCAACCTCATACAAAGGTCTCCGACCGGGGCGCTCTCCGACCTACGGCTCAAAGCGTCGGCTATGACATTAGCCTTGCCCGGGTGGTACAGGATCTCACAATCATAGTCCTTCACCACATCCAACCATCTCTTCTGGCGCATATTCAGGTTTGGTTGATCCATCAAGTACTTCAGACTCTTGTGGTCCATGTATATGGTACACCGAACCCCATATAGATAGTGCCGCTAGATCTTGAGGGCAAACACCACAGCCCCCAACTCCAGATCGTGGGTGGTATATCTCGATTCATGAGGCTTCAGCTGCCTCGATGCGTACGCTATAACGTGCCCCCTATGCATAAGCACTGCCCCTAACCCAGATATGGATGCATCACAATATACCACAAAATCGTCCATTCCTTCCGGCAGTGTCATCACCGAGGCCTCGCACAACTTCTGACGAAGGGTCTCAAATGAGGACTGCTGCTCCGGACCCTAGGAAAGTGCAACACCCTTCCGGGTCATCTTGGTAAGTGGCACGGCGATCTTGGAGAAATACCTAATAAACCTCCGATAATAGCCGGCCAATCCCAGAAAGCTCCTGATCTCAGTGGGTGATCTCGACACCTCCCATCTCATCACTGCCTCAATCTTGGTTGGATCGACCAATATCCCTTTCTGGTTAACAAGATGTCCTAGGAACTGGACCTCTCGTAACCAGCAATCACACTTGGAGAATTTGGCATACAGCCTCTCCGATCTCAGAACTCCAAGGATCTCCCTCAAATGCTCCTCATGCTGCTCTCTAGACCTCGAATATACCAAAATATCCTCAATGAATACGATCACCGACCGATCCAGCATCGGCCTGCACACCCTGTTCATGAGATCCATGAACGCAGCTGGGGCATTGGTGAGCCCAAAAGGCATCACCACAAACTCGTAATATCCATAACGAGTTCTGAATGCAGTCTTCTGGATATCCTCATCCCGAACCCTCATTTGATGATAACCCGACCTCAATTCTATCTTGGAGAACCAAGAAGCCCCCTGCAACTGATCGAACAGATCATCGATTCTAGGTAATGGATACCGGTTCTTGACCGTCAACTTGTTCAACTCCTGGTAATCAATACACATCCGGTGTGAACCATCTTTCTTCTTGACAAAAAGGATCGGTGCTACCCAAGGCGAGCTACTCGGTCGAATAAACCCCTTCCCCAACAGCTCCTGAAGCTGCGAGGATAACTCCTGCATCTCCGGCGGCGCGAGGCGATAAGGCGCCTTGGCGATAGGTGCTGCTGCCGGAATCAAATCGATACGGAACTCCATTTGTCTTTCCGGAGGCACGCCCGGTAGTTCCTTGGGAAAAACATCCGGGAATTCCCACACTACCGGAACCTCGCCAACTGAACTTGGCCTCCCAGTAGCCACTCGTGCGTCCATCACATAGGCTATGAATCCACTGCAGCCCTGCTGCAAACTCTGACTTGCCCTGGCAGCCGAACAAAACACTGACCCACACCGGGTCCCTTCGCCATACACAGTAAGCACTCCCCCACTAGGGTCTCGCATAGTCACTAGCTGTTTCCCGCAGTCAATGACCGCTCCAAACTTACTCAACCATTCCATGCCCATGATGACACAAACATCTCCCATAGCGATAGGAACTAGGTCTATAGGGAAATCGACACCAAAAATCTCAAGCACACATCCTCGAATCACGTCTGTGGCATATACCGCTTTCTTATCAGCTATGGAAACCCTAAGAGGTCGACTCATCACCTCTCGAACATTACCGAGGTGCTGACTAAAAGCCAGAGATACAAAAGACCGACTCGCACCCGAGTCAAATAATACCAAGGCAGGTACATAATTCACAAGAAAAGTACCTACGCATATCATAAAATAAGCACAACATCTTAGCATAAAAAAATAAATACACAAAAGGATACATACCAGCCACGACATCGGGCACCGCGCGGACCTCCTCCGCAGTCAACTGAAAAGCTCTCCCATGAGCCCTCAGGGACTCGGCCTTCACCGGTCGAGTCTCAGTAGCCCTAGCAGCAGGCGCAGATTCCTGGAGAAGCTGAGGACACTCGGCCTTCCGATGGCCTGTGTGACAACCCGAAATTTCCATTCTGAACAAACCATATCAAGACAATAGAGCTTAGAATAATTTCAGTGAAATTCCAGACTTCGGGTATAAGTTTGGCAGTTTTTCAGGATTTACACTTAAGGAGATATCAGGAGAGTGGTTGCACTAGGGTTTTGAGCAGCACTGTTATTCCAACTCACTATTATATTAGAAATCATTTCAGGAATAAAAATATTTTCTGCCACAAATATCTCAGGACTATAAATAAAATTCTGAACCAAATTCATTCATTATTCGCATTTCCAACTAGAGAAAAGCCATTTTCTCTCTCACGGATCTTCGGGTTTTTACCCCAAATCGTGAGTACCCCTCTCTAGTAGTGTTATATAGCTTTAAATGTGTTCATAACATAGGTTACATAGCTAAATCACTAGATTTAGGAGTTTACTCCCCAAGGTGTTCTTGGGCGGTAAACTCCCGAAAACAATGCCTAGCCTTTCCCCCGAGATATACTACTGCCTTGGACTTATATAAGAGTGTATTAGGGACAAGAAAACATCAAAGAACCACCCAAGTTTGGGAGTCCACGGCCCAAGATGATCTTGGACCGTGAACTCCAAAATCATGCACAAAAGGGTGCTTTTAAGGCACCTAAAGCATTAGACATTTACTAGGAATTGTTCCCATTTAAATCAAGGACCAAAACACATCAAAATCACCTTCCAAAGTGAGTTTACGGCCAAGACATGGTTCTTGGGCCGTAAACATGAAAGAAGGGCACCAAAGTGTGCCTAATGCCTTCATATGCTTTAGGTAAAAGTCTAGAACCTATCCTACATATGCAAAAGACTTGAAAGCAACAAAAAATACCATTCCAAGGGAGTTTACGGCCGTAAACTCCAAAGGAAATGGCCTTGGGGCCGTAAACTCCTCTAAGGAGTGTTTCTAGGCCTTAAAACCTTCCAAGAATTTAACCACCAAGTTGGAATAATTCTAGGAATCATTTGGAACTTCAAAACACACAATACACCCATGGTTGGGAGTTTACGGCCGTAAACTCAAGAGTTTACAACCGTAAACTCCATGTGTGATGGTAAAAGGAGAGTAAACTCATATATGGGATCCTTTGGAACCCTAAACACAAGTGCCTTGTCCCACAAGAGCTTAGATGCAATCCTTAGGGCTTAAAACACTTATATAAAGTGTTTATTATGTCTAGGATGTCTTAACATTATCAATTAGTAACTTGAGACTAATTGAGTGCATATATGTGTGATTATATGTCCATTAGGATCGTAGTGTGTGTACAAGTCCTCACTTGACGCCTAACAATCCTACACCGTCCAGTTCATCAAAACTACCAACTAAAGGTGAGTTCATACCCCTTAATTAGTGTTTTAATTGATTTTAAACGTTTTAATGGGGGGGGGGGAATGCAAGTAGAAAACAGTATGTTATTAAATCAATCTTATGTACTTTATAGCTGTGTTTTCACTCAGTAGATTTCACATATTTCAAAAGGTGACATATGAAGTGGTTTTCTATCTTAAAATACCTTGATAACAAAAGTATTAGTTTTGAAATGTGTATTAAAATGACATCAAGTCATACTTAATTAGTGTGCAAAACTCCTAGATATCTTGCAAAACCATTATTTTACCTTCTTGAATCAAACTATACTGATGCGCATATGTTCATACATATGTTAGAGATTATAGTTTTCACTCTTCATTTAGTTTCCAATACTCTTGGGTAGCAAGAGTGCATAAACTCGCGTAAACATCCAATTACCTTTCAGTTAACTATCATAGGTATAGTTAGAAGATATCAAACATTATTACTACTACAAGGAATCACACAAGAGTCAGTTCATTCATGAGTCTATACAAATACCTTACATGATACATGAGTACACTTACTTAGGATTACATGATACAAGAATATGTTTACATATACTTACCTGTTACAAGAACACACTTACATGAATGCCATACAGGGACACTTTTACATAGGTGCATTATCCTGTATTTACTCACCTGGATACTTGTACTTAGAACTACGAGGATGATTTATTTGTACCTTCTGTGTAAATCTTCCTGCATATCCCTAGTACCTCAGGATATCTAGACATGACCCTATCCCTAGTACCTCGGGATACCTAGACGGGCCCCTATCCCTAGTACCTCGGGATATATGGATGGGACTAACCATTCCAGAACCCATCTGTTAGCAACAATGGGTGATGAACATCTACAGATGCCTACGGTTATTACTTATACTAGGAGTACCTTTACGGGACTAACCCTTCCTCCGCCCTGCTGCTGCTACAGAGGACAATTGGACAATCTTCGGATGTTCATTAGGTTATATATGTCATGTTAGCCCTAGTACCCCGGGATAACATTTACATACGTCGTGTTAGCCGTAGTACCTCGGGATAACACTTACATTAGTACTTCTTCCTTTTTACTTTATTTGGTGATAGGTTATACGTTTCGCTTTACGCGATGGCATGTTAGCCCTAGTACCTTGGGTTAACATTTACATTAGTACTTTTTCCTGTTTACTTTATTTTGTAATACTTTCACATAAACGATGAGTAAGACTAAGTACTTTTAGTACTAGTCAATAGAAAGTAAAAGCTATCATTTTACTTACAGAACATTTAAGTCTTGGTAGAAGACTATCATATCATTTTCCTATTTTACTTTATTTTGTGATATATTCACCTAAACAAAGAGTTAGAGTAAGTACTTTTAGTACTAGTCAATAGAAAGGAAAAGCTATCATTTTACTTACAAAACATTCGAGTCTTGGTAGAAGACTACATTATCATAACAAAACATTCGGGTCTTGGTAGAAGACTACATTATCATAACAAAACATTCGGGTCTTGGTAGAAGACTAATCTCAAACTAATAGAAAATAAGGGATTTTCTAGGGTTTTCATACTTACATCAACATTTTCATTTAAAGGTTTACATGGTCTTCATAACAGATTTTCATAAGCAAGAAAGTGACATTTAATTACTTATGAATTCACCAGCTTTAAAGCTGATACTCGCTTTCAAAATAACTTGTATTTTCAGGTCATCAGTTAGATAGGTACGATGTCCAGGCCTTGAGAAGACGGAGCACGGTCAAGACTCGTCGTATTTTGATTATTCATTTTTATTGTTGTACATTATGAAAGAAGACACATGTATTAAAACTTTACCTTTAATGCAATGGATGATTTTGTTGCTTGTTTACTACTTTACACTGTTATGATACTTCACATGACGTCCTCCACCCCGGAACGTTTCCGCCGTTCTTAGTTTTGGGGTGTGACAGATTGGTATCAGAGCATTGTTTATAGTGAATTGAGTATATCAACCCATAAAAGATATACTAACTATAAATACATAGGGACTAAAACACTCTGTCTAAGAGAATATACTTTTAAATAATAAAATATTTAACAAAGTATACGTGCCTGCATTCATACTAAAATCAGTGTCACAATGACAAGAACAAAAGTATTACGATTGTTGAATATCACAGGCAAGCTCGGGGATGTATGGTCAGTCTTGGGAGTGGCATAGCCTGATCAACTATGTTGTTCCAAAGATTGATTAGCACATGCCTAAGAATGGTTGTGATATGGCAACAAGTCTAAAAACTTACCAACATAACCACAATCAGAACATTATAACCCTAAGTCTAAAATACCATAAGGGTGTTTTGTGTTACTATAAGTACTTTATACTAGAGAACTAAAATGGAATCTTCATTCCTAATTTGATAATTTCTAAGTGGATTTGCCAAAGTTATATGTAACTAGGATGTTATAGACTTAGAATCGGTGAAATTTTTTTTGCTTTACCCTTATTCCTTGTGAATTTGGAGTTAAGGTCACGTATTCGAAGGCCTATCCTGTGTTGATTACATATAACTGGTATGCACTTTACAAATAGCAATGGAACTAATGAAGATTTCCTAAATAGTTATCTAGATAGTTCGTCTAATAATTATTTTCTTACCCCAAATTCGCGCGTAGATAACATGGCTGGATTCCATCCCCACAACAACCTGTTCCTTCCGAACGCGGTTGTTGCTGGATGGTTTGGAGAAGAACCTGTTAATGATCATCCAATCCCTCTGAATGATCACCATGCTGAAGACCTTTCAGACGATGCCATCTCCGAACCCGAGGTTGAGAACCTACCCCAGGCAGCTCCCTTTCCGATTCCTAACCCTCGTCCGGCTTTTCATGGCCCGACGCCTGAGAGGGTGGAATGTTTGGAAACATGGAGCCAAGGACAAGATCAGCCCATGCCATTTAATGGTGACCGAAGCTTCTATAACCTTAGCAATGGGGACTCAGCAGACAGAATCATGCCAATTCTGATCCAAAGAGTTGCCCGAAACGAAATTCAGGGCAGGACAGCTCTACAACGTATCACAGAAGTTGATACAAACGGAGGAATGCATATGCTTCGCACCAGTCGCCTTGAACATGCTCGTGAGAGGTATGAGAGAGACCATGAAACCCTGCTGCAAGCACTAACTCAATCACGAGCCGAAGTCATGGAACTTTGGGTACGCCAGAGAGTGTACGAAAGACACCTACTTGATGTGGAACGCCAACTGGCTGAACTGAGAGTTCACCAGAGGGATGACCGTCGCTAGTAGTAGATACTTTACTTTATATTTCTTGTTAGAAAGGAATCGTGTTCGTGTCTATGCCCGATGTGGCATTTTTCATGAAACTATCTTGTACTGTAAGTACTTTAGTTAGGCCCTTTATGCTGTCAAGAACTATCTTCTCTGGATATGATGTAAGACCTTTTACAAGGTCATTTTCCCGAACTTGTACGTCATGAATACCAAAGATATTGACAGTCGGCTAACCTCTGAGTTATTCTTTATTCAAACACTCTTATCATACTTCCATTAGAGTCTATTTGAAACATGCTCTAGTCAAGTCATTGGACTATAGCGATTTAACTCTAGAGACATCCCCAAGTCTCTGGTAATGGTTGGATCATCTTATTCACCAACCAACGATACCTCGGCTCACACAACAAACATCTTGAGACCATTGCATGAAATTACTTCCGATCTTTGCTAGGACTGCATCATAGGGATGTAAGTCAAACCTTCATGAACATACTTCCATTCCATACTAGGACTGCATCATAGGGATGTAGGTCGAACCTTAGAGAACATACTTCTATTCTTTACATGAGCCATCGAACTACATCTAGGTTCAACCATTCTTGCTCACAAATTCATTTTCTTTCGGTCTAATAGAATCATGTCACCCAAGAAAAACAATCAGCCCATCAACCAAACACCAACTCTTCAGATTGATGCAACTACCTTTCAAGCTGCAGTCTCGGTTGCCGTGTCAGCTATTCTGACCGACCTGAACGCTAACAACACAAGTGTTAGCGAGATTGTTAACAATCATTCCAATCCAAGTAACAAACGGAAGTCTTGGAATAAACCTAAGGACAAGTCGCTTCGAAGGGCGAACAGGAAACAACCACCAGTAACAACCTTCATAGCCACGACATCAGCACCTCCAACTACCATCCCTTCGGACATCCCAATTGTCCCTAAACCAGCCAAACTTTATGCTGGAAGTCTCCCAAAATGCATTAAATGCAGTTTTCACCACCATGGACCTTGTAGGGAGAAGCAGTGCTCACACTGCAACAGGAAGGTGCATACATCCCGTGTCTGTAGGACGCCAACAGCTCAGGCCGCTCAAGTGCCAAACACCAGTGGGAACCAGGTTTGCTACGGTTGTGGCGAAGTAGGTCACTACAAAAGGAACTGCCCAGGGGCAGCAATTGCTGGCACAGACGAAAGTCTACTACCAACCACCGCCCTAGGAGAGTCTACTCCAGACCCACGTTAATGTAATTTAGGCGTTTCGTTGTAATAGACTTATGAACCATCCCAAAACTAGTGCAACCAGAGTCTTATCTTTTGCGAGATCCCGTCCGCTTAGGGATGCTCGTGCTGCGTATACTTGTCTTTTGTAGTATACCTTGTTTTCAGCAATAGTCTTGTAGTAAATCCTAAGTTCAGTAACTCTGTTAATGGTTGCACTGTTGTGTTTTGTCTGTAACGCCTTATGTTCAATTCTAATGTCTTTAGTTTCCATATGTTTCCGACTTTATCATGTGACTCGAGTAAATTCGATCCTCGCAATACCAGCTTCATAAATACATCTCTTTCTCAGAAATCGTCTTTTAGCGAAGCCGTCATAGCAGAACACCGAAGTACTCATACAAGGAGTACCTTATAGTTCTTTTCCTTTCCAAAGGAATCCCCATAGTATTACTTGTGCAGTACGTCAAGTGCAATTCCGGGATTCATACGGTTGATCTATCACTGAAGAAGGTATACAAGAGAGTGATATATAATCAATATTCTACAGGTTTAGAATTAATGATTCCACTTTAACTTCTTTTCCCTCGATGGGATGTGAGATTAAGGAAGAATCACTTATTCGACTACCTTTTCAGTCTTAATTATATACGACTCATATACACGAAATTGTGATCATTGAATCACGTATGAATTCTAGTATGAACTTCAGGACGGAGACTGTCCAGGAGTACGAGTAATTGCATTGGCACAAGAACAAACCTAGAACCCGGTATGAATCTTATAACCAGATCGCCTTCAGTCTAAACACCTACGGAAGATACAAGAACAGCCTGGACAACACAACGAACTACTCAAAAATAGAATTAGAAGACCAGGCTTCTCACCCTTGAGAGCTCCGGTCTTATTATTACCAGAAGTCGACGAAGTGCATCTTATGTACCTCGACGACCGTAGACTTCATTAAGATTTCCTTTAGAAATCGTTGTCTCTACCTCGCATAGACGAACTGATTGAGCAACCACAGGGAAAGTATTACTTTCAGAAATGGACCTAACATCCGAATATCACCAGTTCGAGTGTTAGGGAAGGATGTCCTAAAGACTACCCTCCGAACTCGATACAGACACTTCGAGTCCGTAGTGATACCCCTCGGATAGGACCAATACGTCCATAGTATCCATGAGCTAAATGAGTGGAGTACGCCTTTCTTACTGGGATCAGTTCGTCATTTCTCCATGTAATGACTTACTTATCTACCCTCGTAGTAAGAAAGAACCCATAGAAACATTACCCTCGGAGATAATTTTCACAAACTTCTCTAATCAAGAGTTTTCAAATTTAGAGTCAAATTTCCTGAGACACACTATTATTGTTGGGGAAATTCTTGAGTACCCTGTCAAATTATCCAAAACCGTTGGGAATTTGTCGGCACTGTAGTCACCGACGGAAAATTCGCCAAATTCTAGGTCTTACTGACCTACTATAATAGTCCATTCGGAACTCCCCACAAATTTCAGAAACCCTTTCGACTTTGACCCAGCAAGGGATGGCCCTTGACTGGGAAGTAAGCGAGAGAAAGAACCTTTGGAATTCCAAGTGAGAGACCAAATTCTTTAGGAAACCTCACTCTGGGAACGGCTTAATACGCTTCGTAAAGCATGGAAAGCTAAAATCCAATATAGTTAGGACCTCCGAGATTCTTACCAGAATCGGTCCTGCATTTCACAAACTAGACCTACTCCGCGAACTCAGTAACGTACATTTTCCCCTTCGCGTCTTGGACTTGAAACAGTATCCTCCCATTAGGACATTCGTAATCCCTCTCGACGAGATCGAGATTTACGAGATCCTTGCCTTCGGATTAGAACCGTAGTAACCCTCGACCGAGTGGCCAAGCGGACGAAGCAACGCCGTCGCCCATGAGTGAAGGTTCGTTGGAATACCAACTTAGAACCCGATTTCACTTGGAAGCGCGGGAGCAAATCGATTAGGAAGTATTCACCTAACGACTCGATCATTTATACCTACTTCCTTATCTAAACTCTAATTTTGGGACGAAATTCCCTTTAACAGGGGGATGATGTGACAACCCGAAAGTTCCATTCTGAACAAACCATATCAAGACAATAGAGCTTAGAACAATTTCAGTGAAATTCCAGACTTCGGGTATAAGTTTGGCAGTTTTTCAGGATTTACACTTAAGGAGATATCAGGAGAGTGGTTGCACTAGGGTTTTGAGCAACACTGTTATTCCAACACTCTATTATATTAGAAATCATTTCAGGAATAAAAATATTTTCTGCCAAAAATATCTCAGGACTATAAATAGAATTCTGAACCAAATTCATTCATTATTCGCATTTCCAACTACAGAAAAGCCATTTTCTCTCTCACGGATCTTCGGGTTTTTATCCCAAATCATGAGTACCCCTCTCTAGTAGTGTTATATAGCTTTAAATGTGTTAATAACATAGGTTACATAGCTAAATCACTAGATTTAGGAGTTTACTCCCCAAGGTGTTCTTGGGCGGTAAACTCCCGAAAACAATGCCTAGCCTTTCCCCCGAGATATACTACTGCCTTGGACTTATATAAGAGTGTATTAGGGACGAGAAAACATCAAAGAACCACCCAAGTTTGGGAGTTCACGGCCCAAGATGATCTTGGACCGTGAACTCCAAAATCATGCACAAAAGGGTGCTTTTAAGGCACCTAAAGCATTGGACATTTACTAGGAATTGTTCCCACTTAAATCAAGGACCAAAACATATCAAAATCACCTTCCAAAGTGAGTTTACGGCCAATACATGGTTCTTGGGCCGTAAACATGAAAGAAGGGCACCAAAGTGTGCCTAATGCCTTCATATGCTTTAGGTAAAAGTCTAGAACCTATCCTACATATGCAAAAGACTTGAAAGCAACAAAAAACACCATTCCAAGGGAGTTTACGGCCGTAAACTCCAAAGGAAATGGCCTTGGGGCCGTAAACTCCTCTAAGGAGTGTTTCTAGGCCTTAAACCCTTCCAAGAATTTAACCACCAAGTTGGAATAATTCTAGGAATCATTTGGAACTTCAAAACACACAATACACCCATGGTTGGGAGTTTACGGCCATAAACTCAAGAGTTTACAACCGTAAACTCCATGTGTGATGGTAACAGGAGAGTAAACTCATATATGGGATCCTTTGGAACCCAAAACACAAGTGCCTTGTCCCACAATAGCTTAGATGCAATCCTTAGGGCTTAAAACACTTATATAAAGTGTTTATTATGTCTAGGATGTCTTAACATTATCAATTAGTAACTTGAGACTAATTGAGTGCATATATGTGTGATTATATGTTCATTAGGATCGTAATGTGTGTACATGTCCTCACTTGACGCCTAACAATCCTACACCGTCCAGTTCATCAAAACTACCAACTATAGGTGAGTTCATACCCCTTAATCAGTGATTTAAATGATTTTAAATGTTTTAATGGGGGGGGATGCAAGTAGAAAACAGTATGTTATTAAATCAATCTTATATATTTTATAACTGTGTTTTCAGTCAGTAGATTTCACATATTTGAAAAGGTGACACATGAAGTGGTTTTCTATCTTAAAATACCTTGATAACAAAAGTATTAGTTTTCAAATGTTTATTAAAATGACATCAAGTCATACTTAATTATTGTTCAAAACTCCTAGATGTCTTGCAAAACCATTATTTTACCTTCTTGAATCAAACTATACTTATGTGCATATGTTCATATATATGTTGGAGATTATAGTTTTCACCCTTCATTTAGTTTACAATACTCTTGGGTACCAAGAGTGCATAAACTTACGTAAACAACCAATTACCTTTCAGTTAACTATCATAGGTATAGTTAGAAGATATCAAACATTATTACTACTACAAGGAATCACACAAGAGTCAGTTCATTCATGAGTCTATACAAATACCTTACATGATACATGAGTACACTTACTTAGGATTACATGATACAAGAATATGTTTACATATACTTACCTGTTACATGAACACACTTACATGAATGCCATACAGGAACACTTTTACATAGGTGCATTATCCTGTATTTACTCACCTGGATACTTGTACTTAGAACTACGAGGATGATTTATTTGTACCTTCTGTGTAAATCTTCCTGCATATCCCTAGTACCTTGGAATATCTAGACAGGACCCTATCCCTATTACCTCGGGATACCTAGACGGGCCCCTATCCCTAGTAGCTCGGGATATATGGATGGGACTAACCATTCCGGAACCCATCTGTTAGCAACAGTGGGTGATGAACATCTACGGATGCCTACGGTTATTACTTATACTAGGAGTACCTTTACGGGACTAACCCTTCCTCCGCCCTGCTGCTGCTACAGAGGACAATTGGACAATCTTCGGATGTTCATTAGGTTATATATGTCGTGTTAGCCCTAGTACCTCGGGATAACATTTACATACGTCGTGTTAGCCCTAGTACCTCGGGATAACACTTACATTAGTACTTCTTCCTATTTACTTTATTTGGTGATAGGTTATACGTTTCGCTTTACGCGATGGCATGTTAGCCCTAGTACCTCGGGATAACACTTACATTAGTACTTTTTCCTGTTTACTTTATTTTGTGATGCTTTCACATAAACGATGATTTAGACTATGTACTTTTAGTACTAGTCAATAGAAAGGAAAAGCTATCATTTTACTTACAAAACATTCGGGTCTTGGTAGAAGACTACATTATCATAACAAAACATTCGGGTCTTGGTAGAAGACTACATTATCATAACAAAACATTCGGGTCTTGGTAGAAGACTACATTATCATAACAAAACATTCGGGTCTTGGTAGAAGACTAATCTCAAACTAATAGAAAATAAGGGATTTTCTAGGGTTTTCATACTTACATCAACATTTTCATTTAAAGGTTTACATGGTCTTCATAACAGATTTTCATAAGCAAGACAATGACATTTAATTACTTATGAATTCACCAGCTTTAAAGCTGATACTCGCTTTCAAAATAACTTGTATTCTCAGGTCATCAGTTAGATAGGTACGATGTCCAGGCCTTGAGAAGATGGAGCACGGTCAAGACTCGTCGTATTTTGATTATTCATTTTTATTGTTGTACATTATGAAAGAACACATGTATTAAAACTTTACCTTTAATTCAATGGATGATGTCGTTGCTTGTTTACTACTTTACACTGTTATGATACTTCACATGACGTCCTCCACCCCGAAACGTTTCCGCCGTTCTTGGTTTTGGGGTGTGACAGCCGGTCTGGTTGCAATGGAAGCAAACCATAAATCCTTTGGGGCAATCCCTAGCGATGTGCCCCTCCTTGCCACATTTGTAGCAAGCACCTGATCGACAGGCCCCCTCATGACCCTTGCCGCACTTTCCGCAAGTGCGGCCCTTCTGACCTCCTGTCCTCGAATTGGCGGACTTGGTCCGCTTGGCTGCCGGCTGGGACTGAGCCGGCCGCCGATCCACCCGTTGAGACTTGGCCTCCTCCCTGGCCTGAGTCTCCAACTCAATATCCCTCTTCCGGGCATTTGCCTGGAACTCAGCAAATGTCCGGTATGTCGAGTTCGATATGAACTCCCGAATGTCCCTCCTCAGTATACCCAAATATCGGCTCATCCGTGCCTGCTCAGTGGACACCTGCTCAGGGCAGAACATCGCCCTCTCATGAAACTTTTAGGTGACCACAGCAACTGAATCATTACCCTGCTTGAGGGTCAAGAACTCCTGAACCAATCGTTCCCTCTCCACCGGGGGAACATACTCATCTCGGAACATGGTGGTGAATTTCTCCCAAGTCACCGCTGAAATCTCCTCAAGAGTGAAGTTCGCCGTCACGAACTTCCACCAATCCTTTGCTCCCAGGCGGAGCTGGTTCAAAGCGAACCGCACCCTCAGATGCTCTGGACATGAACACGTGTAGAAGCATCCCTCAATGTCAGCAATCTATCGCATCGCAGCGATCGGGTCCTGCGTCCCATCAAACTCGGGTGGTTTCCTGTTGCTGAACTCCCGGAACAACAACGAGTCACCTCCCTGAGGTCTGGCAACAGCTGCGGCCTCAGTCACTGCGGCGTACTGCTCATCAAAAGTCTCCAACAGCGTGGTCTTGATAGACCTAAACATCTCCGGAATCTCGGCCCGGATTGCCGCAGCCACCTCATCGTGGATCATCTGACGAATCTCCTCGTCACTCACACCACTCGTCTCAGGTCTATGGCGTGTCCCAATCATGATGCCTCTGAAATACAACATAAAAATATCAGAGACCCAATCGAGCATACTCGCACTCGATAACGCAACCCTAATCGACCTCCGATACCCAAAGGATTCTTACTTGGACTGCCTACTGATCCGGTGTCTTCAGTAGTACGGGCCCTATACTACTGACTACACCGCATCAACGTTCACCCCAAGTCCTCCTCCTTGGACCCCGGATCACGAGTACTCTATTCTTGCTATGCACTGGCTACCTACTCGCTCTCAAAGCATCTCAAAGCAGCAGGTTTCCCCGAGACTAAGGCATAACAAATCAGGTCACTCTAGTACTAATATGAAAACCTAGTCTACTCTATCATACATAACATATCATAACATATCTCATAACACATATTGTAAGGGTATTTTGTGGATTTTTACCATTCAGGCGCTGGCTGACCGTACACACTGCTTCATCCTTGGTTATCACAAAATCCCTTATAAAATTTTATGCTTTTATTTTTAAAAAATTTCCTCAAATCCTCGGTTTGAGTTCAGTTACGCCCGAAGGTGCACCCGAATCCCACAAACCAAGGCTCTGATACCAACTTGTAACAACGTAAATTTTCAAAACAAAATTTTCATTTCTTAAAAACATGTTTTCTTCGAGAACAAGCCATAAAACTCCAATGTATCATATCATAATACAAATCATATAATCCGAAGATCATAAATCCTCCATCAGTGTGTACAGATCACGCTGGCGCCTTCCTACGGTCCTCACTAGTACCTAAAACACATAATACAACAACTGTAAGCATAAATGCTTAGTGAGTTCCCCAAAATACTACTTACGCATATACGCCTTTCCAGGCTCTGATCTTCCGGTCCATGTGTCTCAGGGGACTTCCGTCCCGACTCGGTAAACCTTCCGGTCCTACCTTACGGTCCTCATCATAATGCCTTCCGGCCCATTACATATATGCCTTCCGGCCCATAACAGAATGCCTGCCGGCCCATATCAAGCATAGCATACACAGCACATATAAATGATTAACTTATCATATACGATGCATACAACCCATAACATATCTGACCTTCCGGTCACATAATAAAACCCTTCCCGGTACAGTATAGTGAGAAAACTCACCTCATGGAAAGTTTAGAATCTCACGTGCTCGCTATCTCCGAATCCCAAACGAAGACTCAACTTCGCCTAATCATAACGAATATCATTTTAATTAATATAGACTTCCACCACTAGACTTTACCCCTTATTAACATTCCTCGGAGGGGTAAAAGACCATTTTACCCTCCCTTTACTCAAAGTCCACAAGTTGATTAAAACCCTAAAAGTCAGCAAAAGTCAACATCTTCAGTACGCGGGGCGTACAGACTGATGAATGTGGGGCGTACATCGCCAACTCAATAATCAGGGTCTCCTCCCAGTACGCTGCGCATACTGGGAGTTACACCCAGCGTAATAGTCAGATCTAGACACACTTCATTTCTGTTCTTAATCGGTTAAGCCACTACTTCCACTTCTAGATCCGGCCTTATTTAAGCATTCTTACTCATAAAGTCGGAACCTTTAAGCCTTGGCATGGCTGTAAAGGCTCTTACACTCCTTAACACCTTTCCATTTCAACTCAAGGATCTAGATCTCATGCATGGCTAATCATTCACGTCCAAGATTACATTTTTATGGATCTACAACTCAAATGGACCAGAAATATGATGGATCTAAGCTAATGGAGACCACTTGCTCATAAAGTCTCCACCTTTGGGACCAAAACCCTCGAAAATGGTCCATAAAGCATACCACAAGATCTACAAGTCAAGATCCGAACTTTTTACCTTAGAAAGAAGCTTCAACCTTTGCTAAGCCTAGATCTACACTTGAACACCAGCTCCTAGCCTTCACAATGGACTCTTCTTCTCCTTTGCTACCTTGAAATGACACCACCAAGCTTAGAACACTCACAAAAGGGCTAGGAACGAAGGAACACTCTCTTAAGGTTTCTTTCTGAGGAATGGTGGCTGAGGAGCCAAGCCATCTCATTCCTTTTATAGCCAACAACTCAAATTAGGGTTTTGGGTCTGGAGCGATTACGCCCGGCGTAACCTTGGGTACGCCCAGCGTACCCGACGATGACGTGTTTAAATGAGGTGCACGAGTACGCGCAACGTACTCCTTGTACGCCCAGCGTACTCGCCCAACACAAAGGCCCAAAATGACAAATAAATAAAGATGAAGGGCTAATCGGTTGTACCTGAATTTTGGCTGTTACAGTTCTCCCCCACTAGAACCAGACTTCGTCCCCGAAGTCTTATACCGAAAACAATTCTGGATGCCGCTCCCGCATCTCCGACTTGGACTCCCACGTCAGCTCGGACCCCTTCCGATGCTGCCACTGCACTTGCACCAAGGGCACTTCCTTGTACCTCAGAACGTTAACCTTTTGATCCCTAATTGCCACTGGTCTCTCAACATAGTTCAGACACGCATCCACCTGAATATCCTATAATGGAACCACAGCCGACTCATCGGCAATACACATCCTCAACTGCTACACATGAAAGGAGTCGTGAATCTGTCCCAGCTCCGCAGGTAGATCTAAACGGTAGGCTACCCTGCCTATCCTCGCGATTACCCTGAAAGGTCCAATATATCGAGGCCCCAATTTGCCCCTCTTCCTGAATCGAATCACTCCTTTCCAAGGAGAGACCTTTAAGAGAACAAGGTCACCAACCTGAAACTCGAGCTCGGACTGACGCCTGTCCGCATAACTCTTTTGGCGACTCTGAGCGGTCAACAATCTCTGCCTCACCTGCTATATTTGCTCTATCGTCTGAAGCACAATCTCCGTACTACCCATTACCCGATGCCCCACATCTCCCCAGCAGATGGGAGTCCGACACCTCCTCCCATACAACAGCTCAAAGGGTGGCATACCAATGCTCGAATGATGGCTGTTGTTGTAAGAAAACTCTGCCAAGGGTAAATAGGTGTCCCAACTCCCTCTAAAATTCAAAACACACGCTCGGAGCATATCCTCGAGCGTCTGAATCGTCCGCTCACTCTGCCCGTCCGTCTGTGGGTGGTATGCGGTACTGAAATGCAGTCTTGTACCCAACTCCTCGTGAAACTTCTTCGAAAATCTGGAAGTAAATCGCACGTCTCGATCTGAAACAATTGACATCGGAACCCCATGCCGCGATACCACCTCCCTCACATACAACTCTGCCAACCTCTCAGCAGAAGAGCTCTCATTGATAGCAAGAAAATGAGCGCTCTTCATCAACATGTCCACAATCACCCAAATTGCATCGACTCCTCTCGCATTCCTTGGCAATTTGGTGATAAAATCCATGGTAATCTATTCCCACTTCCACTCAGGAATCTCCAGCGGTTGCAGCTTACCATGCGGACGCTGGTGCTCAGCCTTAGCTTGGCGACAAGTTAGGCACCTCTCGACGAACCATGCAACATCCCTCTTCATACAGGGCCACCAATACTCCTTCTTTAGGTCCAAATACATCTTAGTAGCCCAGGGATGGATCGAGAACTTCGATCGATGTGCCTCCTCCATCAAAATGGTACGCGTCCCGCCCACAAATGGTACCCAAATCCGACCCTGAAATGTCATAAGTCCCCAACTATCGGTAACAAACTCCGACCCCTGCCCAACAACCCGCTCCCGCTTTCAGTTCTCTGGTCTTGCAGCCTCAGCCTGGGCCCCTCGGATGGTGTCCAATACCGGAGTCATCACCGTCAACCTCATACAAATGTCTCGGATCGGGGCGCTCTCTGACCTACGGCTCAAAGCGTCGGCTACGACATTAGCCTTGCCCGGGTGGTACAGGATCTCACAATCATAATCCTTCACCACATCCAACCATCTCTTCTGGCGCATATTCAGGTTTGGCTGATCCATCAACTACTTCAGACTCTTGTGGTTCGTGTATATGGTACACCGAACCCCATATAGATAGTGTCGCCAGATCTTGAGGGCAAACACCACAGCCCCAACTCTAGATCGTGGGTAGGATATCTCTACTCATGAGGCTTCAGCTGCCTCGAAGCATACGCTATAACGTGCCCCCTCTGCATAAGCACTACCCCTAACCCAAATATGGATGCATCACAATATACCACAAAATCCTCCATTCCTTCCGGGAGTGCGAGCACCGGGGCCTCGCACAACTTCTGACGAAAGGTCTCAAATGAGGACGGCTGCTACGGACCCCAGGAAAATGCAACACCCTTCTGGGTCATCTTGGTAAGCGGCACGGCGATCTTGGAGAAATCCCTAATAAACCTCCGATAATAGCCGTCCAATCCCAGAAAGCTCCTGATCTCGGTGGGTGATCTCGGCACCTCCCATCTCATCACTGCCTCAATCTTGGCTGGATCGACCAATATCCCTTTCTGGTTAACAAGATGTCCTAGGAACTGGACCTCTCGTAACCAGAAATCACACTTGGAGAATTTGGCATACAGCCTCTCCGATCTCAGAACTCCAAGGATCTCCCTCAAATGCTCCTCATGCTGCTCTCTAGACCTCGAATATACCAAAATATCATCAATGAATACGATCACCGACCGATCCAACATCGGCCTGCACACCCTGTTCATGAGATCCATGAACGCAGCTGGGGCATTGGTGAGCCCAAAAGGCATCACCACAAACTCGTAATATCCATAACGAGTTCTGAATGCAGTCTTCTGGATATCCTCATCCCGAACCCTCATTTGATGATAACCCAACCTCAATTCTATCTTGGAGAACCAAGAAGCCCCTTGCAGCTGATCGAACAGATCATCGATCCTAGGTAACGGATATCGGTTCTTGACCGTCAACTTGTTCAACTCCCGGTAATCAATACACATCCGGTGTGAACCATCTTTCTTCTTGACAAAAAGGATCGGTGCTCCCCAAGGCGAGCTACTCGGTCGAATAAACCCCTTCCCCAATAGCTCATGAAGCTGCGAGGATAACTCCTGCATCTCTGGCGGCGCGAGGCAATAAGGCGCCTTGGTGATAGGTGCTGCTCCCGAAATCAAATCGATATGGAACTCCACTTGTCTTTCCGGAGGCACGCTCGACAGTTCCTCGGGAAAAACATCCGGGAATTCGCACACTACCGGAACCTCGCCAACCTAACTTGGCCTCCCAGTGGCCACTTGTGCCTCCATCACATAGGCTATGAATCCACTGCAGCCCTGCTGCAAACTCTGACTCGCCCTAGCAGCCGAACAAAACGCTGACCCACACCGGGTCCCTTCGCCATACACAGCAAGCACTCCCCCAATAGGGTCTCGCATAGTCACCAGCTGTTTCCCGCAGTCAATGACCGCTCCAAACTTACTCAACCAGTCCATGCCCATGATGCCACAGACATCTCCCATAGCGATAGGAACTAGGTCTATAGGGAAATCGACACCAAAAATCTCGAGCACATATCCTCGAATCACGTCTGTGGCATATACCGCTTTCTCATCAGCTATGGAAACCCTCAGAGGTCGACTCATCACCTCTCGATCATACCGAGGTGCTGACTAAAAGCCATAGATACAAAATACCGACTCGCACCCGAGTCAAATAATACCAAGGCAGGTATATAATTCACAAGAAAAGTACCTACGCATATCATAAAATAAGCACAACATCTCAGCATAAAAAAATAAATACACGAAAGGATACATACCAGCCACGACATCGGGCGCCGCGCGGAACTCCTCTGCAGTCAACTGAAAAGCTCTCCCACGAGCCCTCAGGGCCTCGACCTTCACCGGTCGTGTCTCAGTATCCCTAGCAGCAGGCGCAGATCCCTGGAGAAGCTGAGGACACTCGGCCTTCCGATGGCTGGTCTGGTTGCAATGGAAGCAAACCATAAATCCTTTGGGGCAATCCCTAGCGATGTGCCCCTCCTTGCCACATTTGTAGCAAGCACCTGATCGACAGGCCCCCTCATGACCCTTGCCGTACTTTCCGCAAGTGTGGCCCTTCTGACCTCCTGTCCTCGAATCGGCGGACTTGGTCCGCTTGGCTGCCGGCTGGGATTGAGCCGGCCGCCGATCCACCCGCTGAGACTCGGCCTCCTCCCTGTCCTGAGTCTCCAACTCGATATCCCTCTTCCGGGCATTTTCCTAGAGCTCAGCAAATGTCCGATATGTCGAGTTCGATAGGAACTCCCGAATGTCCCTCCTCAGTATACCCAAATATCGGCTCATCAGTGCCTGCTCAGTGGACACCTGCTCAGGGCAGAACATCGCCCTCTGATGAAAATTCCAGGTGACCACAGTAACTGAATCATTACCCTGCTTGAGGGTCAAGAAATCCTGAACCAATCGTTCCCTCTGCACCGGGGGAACATACTCATCTCAGAACATGGTTCCCTCTCCACCGGTGAATTTCTCCAAAGTCACCGCTGAAATCTCCTCAATAGTGAAGTTCGCCGTCACAAACTTCCACCAATCCTTTGCTCCCAGGCAAAGCTGGTTCAAAGCGAACCGCACCCTCAGATGCTCTGGACATGAACACGTGTAGAAGCATCCCTCAATGTCAGCAATCCATCGCATCGCAGTGATCGGGTCCTACGTCCCATCAAACTCGGGTGGTTTCGTGTTGCTGAACTCCCGGAACAACAACGAGTCACCTCCCTGAGGTCTGGCAGCAGCAACTACTGTCGTTGCTACAGCGGCTGTTGCCTCAGTCACCGCGGCGTACCGCTCATCAAAAGTCTCCAACAGCGTGGTCTTGATAGACCAAAACATCTCAGGAATCTCGGCCCGGATTGCCGCAGCCACCTCATCGTGGATGATCAGACGAATCTCCTCATCACTCACACCACTCGTGTCAGGTCTGTGACGTGTCCCAACCATGATGCCTCTGAAATACAACATAAAAATATCAGAGACCAAATCGAGCATACTCGCACTCGATAACGCAGCCCTACTCGACCTCCGATACCCAAAGGATTCTTACTTGGACTGCCCACTGATCCGGTGTCTTCAGTAGTACGGGCCCTATACTACTGACTACACCGCATCAACGTTCACCCCAAGTCCTCCTCCATGGACCCCGGATCACGAGTACTCTATTTTTGCTATGCATTGGCTACCTACTCGCTCTCAAAGTATCTGAAAGCAGCAGGTTTCCCCTAGACTAAGGCATAACAAATCAGGCCACTCTAGTCCTAATATGAATACCTAGTCTACTCTAGCATGCATAACATATCATAACATATCTCATAACACATATTGTAAGGGTATTTTGTGGATTTTTACCGTTCGGGCGCTGGCTGACCGTACACACTGCTTCATCCTTGGTTATCACAAAATCCCTAATAAAATTTTATGCTTTTATTTTTGAAAAATTTCCTCAAATCCTCGGTTTGAGTTTAGTTACCCCCGAAGGTGCACCCGAATCCCTCAAACCAAGGCTCTGATACCAACTTGTAACAACGTAAATTTTCAAAACAAAATTTTCATTTCTTAAAAACAGGTTTTCTTCCAGAACAAGCCATAAAAATCCAATGTATCATACCATAATACAAATCATATAATCCCAAGATCATAAATCCTCCATCAGTGTGTACAGATCACGCTGGCGCCTTCCCACGGTCCTCGCTAGTACCTGAAACACATAACACAACAACTGTAAGCATAAATGCTTAGTGAGTTCCCCAAAATACTACTTACGCACATACGCCTTTCCAGGCTCTGACCTTCCGGTCCATGTGTCTCTGGGGACTTCCGTCCCGACTCGGTAAACCTTCCGGTCCTACCTTACGGTCCTCATCACAATGCCTTCCGGCCCATAACATATATGCCTTCCGGCCCATAACATAATGCCTTCCGGCCCATATCAAGCATAGCATATATAGCACATATAAACGATTAACTTATCATATACGATGCATACAACCCATAAAATATCTGACCTTCCGGTCACACAATAAAACCCTTCCGGGTACAGTATAGTGAGAAAACTCACCTCTTGGAAAGTCTAGAATCTCACGTGCTCGCTATCTCCGAATCCCAAACGAAGACTCAACCTCGCCTAATCATAACAAATATCATTTTAATTAATATAGACTTCCACCACTAGACTTTACCCCTTATTAACTTTCGTCAGATGGGTAAAAGACCATTTTACCCTCCCTTGACTCAAAGTCCACAAGTTGACCAAAACCCTAAAAGCCAGCAAAAGTCAACATCTTCAGTACGCAGGGCGTACAAACTGATGAACGCGGGGCGTACATCGCCAACTCAATAATCGGGGTCTCCTCCCAGTACGTTGCGCGTACTGGGAGTTACAACCAGCATAACAGTCAGATCTAGACACACTTCATTTATGGTCTTAATCGGTTAAGCCACTACTTCCACTTCTAGATTCGGCCTTATTTAAGCATCCTTACTCATAAAGTCGGAACCTTTAAGCCTTGGCATGGCTGTAAAGGCTCTTACACTCCTTAACACCTTTCCATTTCAACTCAAGGATCTAGATCTCATGCATGGCTAATCATTCACGTCCAAGATTACATTTTTATGGATCTACAACTCAAATGGACCAGAAATATGATGGATCTAAGCTAATGGAGACCACTTGCTCATAAAGTCTCCACCTTTGGGACCAAAACCCTAGAAAATGGTCCATAAAGCATACCACAACATCTACAAGTCAAGATCCGAACTTTTTACCTTAGAAAGAAGCTCCAACCTTTGCTAAGCCTGGATCTACACTTGAACACCAGCTCCTAGCCTTCACAATGGACTCTTCTTCTCCTTTGCTACCTTGAAATGACACCACCAAGCTTAGAACACTCACAAAAGGGCTAGGAACGAAGGAACACTCTCTTAGGGTTTCTTTCTGAGGAATGGTGGCTGAGGAGCCAAGCCATCTCATTCCTTTTATAGCCAACAACTCAAATTAGGGTTTTGGGTCTGGAGCGATTACGCCCGGCGTAACCTTAGGTACGCCCAGCGTACTCAACGATGACATGTTTAAATGAGGCGCGCGAGTACACGCAGCGTACTCCTTGTACGCCCAGCATACTTGCCCAAAACAAAGGCCCAAAATGACAAATAAATAAAGATGAAGGGCTAATCAGTTGTACCTGAATTTCGGCTATTACAGCAATGGTCCAAGTCGGGTCATCTAGCAATGGCCCGAAAGCTAAGCCTAATGCTTCCATTCCCCATGTTTCTGATCCAAAGGAAGCTGTTTGCTTTTATTGCAATAAAAAAGGGCATTGGAAGAGAACCTACCCACAATATTTGCAGGATATCAAAGATGGCAAAGTGAAGCCATCTTCGGCAGGTATTTATACTATTTCTTCTCATAACTCATTATCTTCTCGTTCATAGGTCCTTGACACAGGATGTGGTTTTCACATCTGTTCTGATTTGCAGGGGCTAAGGGAAAGTGAGGAGATAGACTGAGGAAGGATAAACTTGATCATGGGAAACAAGAAGTCTTCACCAGTGACCAAGATCGGAGTTTATCAACTTTTGCTTAGTAATGATGTTAGATTAGATTTATTGAATTGTTGCTATTCGTCCGAGATGACGAGAAACATTATTTCATTTAATGCATTGTTTAGACAAGGTTTTAAATATTCTCTTAATGATTTGAATGGTTCAATTTTGGTTTATAAGAATGGTGTTTTCGTGTTTGCAGCTTTACCTTGTGATGGCGTGTATGAAACAGTGACTTGTGTTGATAGCTTAAGAAATAGTGTGTTTAAAATTGACTTGTCTATTAGTGTAGACAAGGCATGCTTGTGGCATTGTCGTCTTGGACACATTAACACGAAACGCATAGTCCAACTCCAAAAGGATGGAGTCTTGGAATCATTTGACCCAAAATCAGATGATCTGTGTGAATCTTGTCTTTTGGGAAAGATGACAAAATCACCATTCACAGGGTCTTGTGAAAGATGTAAAGGTCAGTTGGGTCTCATACACACATATGTGTGTGGGCCCTTCAGATCAACTATAAGAGATGCTAATGGATTTTATGTGACTTTCACTGATGATTATAGTAGATATGGTTATGTATACTTAATCAAGAATAAGTCAGAAACGTTTGAAAAGTTCAAAGAGTTTAAACATGAGGTCGAAAATCAATTAGGCAGGAAAATAAAGGTACTTAGATCCGATAGAGACGGAGAGTATCTTAGCATTGAGTTCAACGACTATCTAAAGGAATGTGGAATAGTCTCACAACTGACTCCTCCTAGGACACCACAATTAAATGGTGTGACCGAGAGGCATAATTGAACCTTGTTAGACATGGTTCGTTCTATGATGAGTCGTGCTCTACTTCCAATTCATTTCTGGGGCTATGCCTTAGAAACAGCCTCCCACATCGTAATCTTGTCCCAACAAAGAAGGTTGCCAAAACACCTCATGAAATGTGGACAGGGAAAGTTCCCTCGTTAGCACATATTAAAGTCTGGGGCTATGAGGCTTTCGTAAGACGATAGACTCACGACAAGCTAGCACGAAGAAGTGAGAAATGTGTTTTCATTGGTTACCCAAAACAGTCTTTTGGATATTTGTTCTACAGACCTAGTGAGAACGTGGTGTTTGTAGCTCGAAGAGGAGTCTTTCTAGAAAGAGAGCTCATATTCAAAGAGGATAGTAGGAGTGCTATTGACCTTTAAGAGATTCAAGAGTCAACTAATGAAGGAACCTTAGATGACACTAGCACTCAACCAGAGGAAATAGTTCCTGTTGAACCAGTTGATAAATCATTACCTCTTCGAAGATCCACTAGGGTGAGTGTGCCACCTGAGTTGTATGGTTTTCATATTACTTCAGACGGTGACACATTCATCAGTGATAGGACACTGGTGAATTTAGATGAACCAGTCTCTTATAAGGAAGCAATGGCAGGCCCAGAGGCTTCCAAGTTGAAAGAGGGAATGGATAGCGAGATAAAGTCCATGTATGAAAACCAAGTTTGGAATTTGGTTGATAATGCACCAGGTCGTGAGACAGCTGGTTGCAAATGGATCTTCAAGAAGAAGACATACATGGATGGGAAAGTACACACATTCAAGGCTAGACTGGTTGCGAAAGGTTTCACACAAACCCCAGGGGTTAACTATGATGAAACTTTCTCGCCAGTAGCCAAGATTAAATCTATCTGGATATTGCTCGCCATAGCTGCCTTTCATGACTATGAAATCTGACTGATGGATGTCAAGAATACTTTCCTTAATGGGAAGTTGGCTGAGGATGTTTACCTGAATCAGCCAGAGGGTTTTGTCGAAGCAAAGTTTCCCGATAGAGTGTGTAAGCTTGAGAAATCCATTTATGGATTGAAACAAGCATCTCACAGCTGGAATCTTTGCTTCCATGAGAAAGTCAAAGAGTTTGGTTTCTCTAGAAGTGAAGATGAGTTTTGTGTGTATATCAAGGCTAGTGGGAGTCTAGTAACTTTGCTGGTGTTATATGTCGATGACATATTACTAATTGGTAACGACATTCCAACCTTGAACGAAGTTAAGTCTTCGCTTGGAAAGTGTTATGCCATGAAAGACCTTGGAGAAGCTGCTTATATTCTTGGGATTAGGATATTGAGAGATAGAAAGAAGAGACTAACTGGACTTAGTCAGAGCACGTACTTGGATAAGGTACTAAAGAGGTTTAGTATGGAAAATTCCAAGAAGGGAGAGCTACCTATCCAAAACAACACAAAATTGAGTAAGACTCAATGCCCTAGTACAGATGAGGAAATAGTTGACATGAGTCGTGTACCTTATGCTTCCGCTTTCGGATCGATCATGTACGCTATGACATGTACTTGCCCTGATGTGACCTTTGCTTTGAGCATGGTCAGTCGCTATCAGGGAAACCCAGGTAGAGCTCCTTGGATAGCAGTAAACAATATACTCAAGTATTTGCGAAGAACGAAGGACTGGGTCCTTGTACTTGGTGGCTATGATACTTTGTGAGTAGATGGTTACAGTGATGCCAGCTTTCAAACAGATAGAGATAACTTCCGTTCTCAATCTGGCTGGGTATTTCTACCGAATGGAGGAGTGGTTACTTGGAAAAGTTCCAAGCAAGATACGGTGGCGGATTCTACTTGTGAATCAGAGTACATAGCAACGAGTGAAGTGTCTAAAGAAGCAGCTTGGTTGAGGAACTTCATCGAGGATCTCGGAGTTGTTCCAACCATCCAGGAGCCTATGGAACTATTCTATGATAATGAGGGAGCAGTTTCCTTAACTAAGGAACCCAGAGACCATGGTAAGACCAGACATATCGACACAAAGTACCATTTCATCAGACATAGAATAAAAGAAGGCTATCTTGTTGTAAAGAGGGTGTCATCTGAAGATAACCCAGGAGACCCCCTCACAAAGGGTTTGAGTAGGGCTAAGCATATTTAGTATGCTCGAAGCATAGGGCTGAAAGATGATATTAGTTTTAGTGGTTAGATTAGTCTAGTTCGGAAACTTGTTACAAAGTAAATGTAATTGACTTTTGGTGATTAAATAATAAAGTATTATTTATGAGTTTGTTTACTGCCTTTTGTTAATTGTTTATTATTGTGTTTCATATTTTGCATGTTTTACTTCCCGAATAATATGATTGTTCAAACTCCACAGTCGCTCATACTTTTGGAAGTAAGTAGTGAATTAAGACTGTCATGAATTGGATTGCAGATTGTCTAAGGATAGACATAGCAATAGAATTGCTGCAATGTTCATGAATACTCAGAGAGTGAGATTTGAGTATTGGATAAACCCATGCTCAGAGTATTACTTCATGGAATTCATCACGAGTAATACTGAGACGATAATATCTATGATCTTGAAACAAAGATATATGAGTTGTAATTTGCAAGTCGGCTACACATTGGTGATACGAAGACGCATCAGTAACTTGGTGTTATAAAACATATTGTCATGTATGGTTTGATGAGTAAAAGATACAAGAATATGAGTCAATGTTTATTCGTTCCTTTTGCCCAAACGGGAAAAGCGATATCTGTGGGCCCCTCGATGATTTGGTGTTGACTTTTGTGTTGGGCCCAGAACCTCCTTGGAAGGGGGTGGACGAAATTTATAGGGGAAACCCTAATAATTTCGTCCATGGGGGATTGGATACGGCCCTTGGGTTTGCTTAGGCCCTAAGCAAGGAGCATTGGGGTTTTTCCCTAAACCTTAGATCTTTCAGCTATATAAGGAGCCTCCTGGTTCACATTTTGGGCACTCCTTCTTTTGAAGAAACCTTAGGCCGAGAATTGCATACTCCGTCCCTCTCTCTCCTTCTAGTTTCCTTCTTGCTAGTTCTTGGGTGTGATTCCATTAGAGGCATTACATTTGTGGTGCTAAGCTTCCAAGAAGATCAAGATCAAGATCAAGAGGATTGTCAATTATTTGCTATAACAATTGAAAGGTATGTAACTCCTAAACCCTAGTTTGTTATTTTATTTTCGAAAATAGCCTCTCTCCTCTAGGGTTCTAGTTTTGCAATTCAAAGTTATATGTTTAATAGTTAAAACATAGATCCAAAGTAGGTTGCATGTGAACTTAGGAATTGTTTTTCTTGGTTGTTTCTTTTACCTATCATATCATAAACGGACAGGTAAGCATTGCATGGGTTCTGTGTACCCCTTCGGTATCTTTCAACCGATAACTGCCATCAGTATCTATCAATCGGTATCTACCATCGGTATCTTTCAACCGGTATCCGCCATCGGTATCTTTCAACCGGTAACCGGGGACTATTTCACCCCTACCACTATCATATAATAACATGATATAATCTTACAGTTATACATATTTGGGTTACTGACCTACCCTTCGATCCTAACGACCGAGTCAGGGAAGAACTATTCCCTACTACTACCACTGACACACATAGCATATCACATAAGCATATCACATAAACATACCAAGATAATTATCACAAAGACAATTATCTACCAACTACCCTTGTTGGTGGGCCGACATTGTGGCCTTAGACCCACCCCTACTGGAAGGTAACTCACCTCACACTGCTAAAGTCCCGTAGACACAATCCTACGCTACTGAAGTCCCGCAGACTCAACCCCAACTGCTAGATGACCGATTCCCGAACCGTCAACACCAAAATAACACCAAATTAATAATTGGGTTCCACTACATAAGCATGAATACACACTTTGGATAATTACTACATTACCCCAAGCTTGGCTTTATGCAAGCCCAAGGCCCAATCCATAGGCCCAAAGTCACTAGGAAATCAAAGCTTAACACATGGCCCAATTTTCCAAATTGGGCCCAGGCCTATAAATGGTCTTATTCAAAGGCCCAACCAAAACGTCCAGTCCGACATTTGGAATTCTAATGGCCCAATACCTCATAATCATGAAGGCCCAGACTATGACCCATCTATGGCCCAAATTTCCAAATTAGGCCCAACTCCTCATATGGGCCTTACCACAAAGCCCATTAATTATTCTAGTCCATTTGCTTGATCTTGGGATGGCCCATTAATAACCCAGTCATCAAGGCCCAATAGAAGGCCCAACAAAAACCCAAGTGCAATTAAGGTTTCACATAGAATGATGATTAGGGTTAAGTTTCCTACTTAACCCATTAAGGACTTAATCCTCATGTAGTGGTTGGACTTTCAAAAGGTAGTAGGACCTTGAGTAGTCAAAGTCAAAGTCAAACGGGGATCCACATGAGAAATGTTAAGGATATTTTCGTGTCTACTTTTTCGTCTTCAAATAGGAAAAAAAGACATGATGCTTCTTATTCGTTTGTGAACGTGTTGGGTGTTCCAAGAATGGCGGTGGCAGGGGCAAAACCGGAATTTTTTGTTCCAAGAATGAAAGATGATGTGAAAGAGAATGAAAGTTTGTTGCTTAATGAGGTAAAAAGGTAGGATAAGGATAGTGTTGTGTGGGGGCATAAGATTAAACGAAAAACAGTTGTTTCTTGGGAGAGTTTGAGACAAAGGGGGGTTTTAAGGTTGTTAATGAGTCAGAGTCAAAGTCAAAGGTGAGAGAAAGTGAAAAGGTGGAAAAATATGGGAAATTTAGAGTGGATCGAGCTCCTGTGAGTTATATATTGGCTACCTAAAGTGGATCGAGATTCTGATCACATGCTAGAAAAACACACATTAGTATTAAGATTTTTTCATAGAGATAGAAAAGGAGACTAAAAAAGGAAAAGAGAAAGAAGCATCGGTGGTGTTCGTTGTGTTTAACGACAACAACTGATTTAGTACAACTCCTAGAAACACGAAGCTTTGCCTTCGTATGCTAGATCTAAACTAGATCTGCCTAAAGAAAACCCAAATTTGTCAATGCATCTTGAATCTAAACCACCGCATCCTCTTGTACGATGGTGCAATGGTGCTTACAGCATGGTTTGGTGGTGCATTTGGTGTTAGGTCTACGGTTTGTTAAAGATAAAAGGGGAGGAAGGGAGAAAGTAATAAAGTATGGTAATGGTAGGAGTGGACGTCGTTTGGTGGTTATAGTAAATTGTTGTTGTGAAGGTGTTGTTCGTTAAGGACACCGGTGGCATCCATGGTGGCTCTTAGGGCTTTTAGAGAAATTATGGTTTCAGGAAGTTGAAAAGATTTTGTAAATATATATTAGGGTTAGAAGGTTTGAGAGTATGGTGGGGGAGTCAACCGAGAGTATACAGCCAAAGGAGGATTAGGGTTTTAATAAAAGAAATCAATGTGTTATATAGTGTTTTGTATATGTTTTTGATTGGTCTAATTTTTTTTTCACATGGATCACCATTATCTTTTGATCATAACCATTTAAATCTAATATAATGGCCAAAGATCCCCCTCCTTGTTTTTAAGACTTTAGTCTTCAAATTTGATGGACCCCACAATATATATCCATTATAAAGTTGTATATATATATATATATATATATATATATATATATATATATATATATATATATATATATATATATTTATATATATATATATATATATATATATATATATATATATATATAATCTCCTTAATATAAACTTAAAAAATCAATTTACAGCCTATTAAGTATGTGGTACAGAGGAGTTGGTGTAAATTGTAGATTGGAGAATTGGAATGGCGGTATCAGGAGGGAGTAGTTTAACTGTCGGTTGCATGACAGCATGTACACTGCATAATCATGGACCCCACCAACAACTACATATAGTTTAATTCATAAATAGTAAGAATAATAATAAAAATAGGGATTTTTTAATAGAGAAAATTACAAAATTAATCATTTTCTTTAATTATTTTGTAGAGCATAGTAAAAAAAATAACTCAAATTATAAAAATAGTCATCAAAATCTCAAATAGATTAAGTTCATCTACGACTTCTCCATCTACGAATGTACAAATCGCTAAAGTACGGATACGTTTTAGGAGTTGTACGTTCCTAGGTGAGTTTTTTTTCTCATATAAATGCCTTCACCTTCACATTAAAATTGCAGATGAACTAAGTTCATCATCTGCAATTACTTATACCTTTATATACATATATATATATATATATATATATATATATATATATATATATATATATGTGTGTGTGTGTGTGTGTGTGTGTGTGTGTTCAATTGAGAAAAAAAATGTTGACAACAGGGGAATCATTCTCAGACACTCATTTATTTTTGTCGCAAAAACGTCTGTCATACCAACGAAAATTGGAAAAGAATACATATGTGTTTTCCAACAAAAAATGTTTCTTTAAACTATGCTAATCATTACCTTAATATATACAAAAACATAATATTTTTTTTATTTTTTTTTATTTTAAAGAAGCTATTTTTATCGAAAAAAATATTTTAAATATACCAAAATTCATGATTTTTTATTCTCTACAAATAGACATTCATATTGATATAGTTTTAAGATAAAAAAAAAAATTTATATTTTCATCTATCGTTATTTATAAGTGAATAAAAATGCACCAACTACCCTTGTTGGTGGGCCGACATTGTGGCCTTAGACCCACCCCTACTGGTAGGTAACTCACCTCACACGGCTGAAATCCCGTAGACACAATCCTACGCTACTGAAGTTCCACAGACTCAACCCCAACTGCTAGATGACAGATTCCCGAACCGTCAACACCAAAATAACACCAAATTAATAATTGGGTTCCACTACATAAGCATGAATACACACTTAGGATAATTACTACATTACCCCAAGCTTGGCTTTATGCAATCCCAAGGCCCAATCCGTAGGCCCAAAGTCACTAGGAAATCAAAGGTCAACACATGGCCCAATTTTCCAAATTGGGCCCAGGCCTATAAATGGTCATATTCAAAGGCCCAACCAAAACGTCCAGTCCGACATTTGGTATTCGAATGGCCCAATACCTCATAATCATGAAGGCCCAAACTATGACCCATCTATGGCCCAAATTTCCAAATTAGGCCCAACTCCTCATATGGGCCTTACCACAATGCCCATTAATTATTCTAGTCCATTTGCTTGATCTTGGGATGGCCCATTAATAACCCAATCATCAAGGCCCAATAGAAAGGCCCAACAAAAACCCAAGTGCAATTAAGGTTTCACAAAGAATGATGATTAGGGTTAAGTTTCCTACTTAACCCATTAAGGACTTAATCCTCATGTAGTGGTTGGACTCTCAAAAGGTAGTAGGACCTTGAGTAGTCAAAGTCAAAGTCAAACGGGGATCCACATGAGAAATGTTAAAGATATTTTCTTGTCTACTTTTTCATCTTCAAATGGGAAAAAAGACATGATGCTCCTTATTCGTTTGTGAACGTGTTGGGTATTCCAAGAATGGCGGTGGCAGGGGCAAAACCGGAATTTTTTGTTCCAAGAAGGAAAGATGATGTGAAAGAGAATGAAAGTTTGTTGCTTAATGAGGTAAAAAGGTAGGATAAGGATAGTGTTGTGTGGGGGCATAAGATTAAACGAAAAACATTTGTTTCTTGGGAGAGTTTGAGACAAAGGGGGATTTTAAGGTTGTTAATGAGTGAGAGTCAAAGTAAAAGGTGAGAGAAAGTGAAAAGCTGGAAAAATATGGGAAATTTAGAGTGGATCGAGCTCCTGTGAGTTATATATTGGCTACCTAAGTGTCGATTTATCTGTTACCTAAGTGTCGATTTATCTGTTACTTGTCTGTCGTGACAAAAAAACAACATAAATCATAATTATACCGAAAAAAACAAATATTTAATCGGGTTTATAATCAAGAGTGTACATTTATATATTATTATTTTAATTATACTGATAATTGTTTATATCTAGTAAACTATTTGTCCAAAATAATTATTCGTCTCTACAATTTAATTTTTGAATAAAATATCTGCAACCGGCGCTTGGCACGGATAAACGGCTAGTATACTATAAAAAAGATTATATTTTTACAAAAAAGATTTTGCAATTGGTATGTATCATTAGAACTTTTATTTATATATAAAAAAGTTACAAATATTTAAGTTTTTCAATCTATTTTAACAATAGAATAATATTATATTTGTCAATATAACAGCTTAATATAACAATTTATTATGCATTATCTAATTTCACCACCTTACAGTTTGCATAAAGAATACATAAAAAAACGTAATGTTTAAACAAATAAAAAAAAGTTATAGTTAAAGTTTTAGACACTAATAATATATATCGTCCATACAATTAAAAGATTAAACAAACAATAAACTTGTAACACACAACAGGTTTAGAAAATAATACATCTTTGATGATTCAAGATCTTGATATTCTTTCTACATACATGGAAATAATAAAAAACAAAGACTACAATGAGAACAACAAAACAAAGATTCCATCTCAAGCGGTAAATACCATTAATTAAACACTTTTACTCCCATTTATTGATTCTAAAACAACAACAAACATCTACATCTCGTTGTAGCCTCACCGGAAGCCACCGTTACCACGTCTATCAGAAATAAAAAAGAAAAACATTAGATACGAACAACATGAATAAGTATGTAATTCGAAATAAAACCTACAAATATCAAACCAGGAAAAATAACCCTAACTGAGATCCACAACATTAATAACATAAATACTGATCTATACGATTGAGTGAGAAAAGAAGAAAACGGAAATTGTGCGGCGTTAGTGATTCTGATCACATGCTAGAAAAACACACATTAGTATTAAGATTTTTTCATAGAGATAGAAAAGGAGACTAAAAAAGGAAAAGAGAAAGAAGCATCGGTGGTGTTCGTTGTGTTTAACGACAACAACTGATTTAGTACAACTCCTAGAAACACGAAGCTTTGCCTTTGTATGCTAGATCTGCCTAAAGAAAACCCAAATTTGTCAATGCATCTTGAATCTAAACCACCGCATCCTCTTGTACGATGGTGCAATGGTGCTTACAGCATGGTATGGTGGTGCATTTGGTGTTAGGTCTACGGTTTGTTAAAGATAAAAGGGGAGGAAGGGAGAAAGTAATAAAGTATGGTAATGGCAGGAGTGGACGTCGTTTGGTGGTTATAGTAAATTGTTGTTGTGAAGGTATTGTTGGTTAAGGACATCGGTGGCATGCATGGTGGCTCTTAGGGCTTTTAGAGAAATTATGGTTTCAGGAAGTTGAAAAGATTTTGTAAATATATATTAGGGTTAGAAGGTTTGAGAGTATGGTGGGGGAGTCAACCGAGAGTATACAGCCAAAGGAGGATTAGGGTTTTAATAAAAGAAATCAATGTGTTATATAGTGTTTTGTATATGTTTTTGATTGGTCTAATTTTTTTTCACATGGATCACCATTATCTTTTGATCATAACCATTTAAATCTAATATAATGGTCAAAGATCCACCTCCTTGTTTTTAAGACTTTAGTCTTAAAATTTGATGGACCCCACAATATATATCCATTATAAAGTTGTATATATATATATATATATATATATATATATATATATATATATATATATAATCTCCATAATATAAACTTAAAAAATCAATTTACAGCCTATTAAGTATGTGGTACAGAGGAGTTGGTGTATATTGTAGATTGGAGAATTGGAATGACGGTATCAGGAAGGAGTAGTTTAACTGCCGGTTGCATGACAGCATGTACACTGCATAATCATGGACCCCACCAACAGCTACATATAGTTTAATTCATAAATAGTAAGAATAATAATAAAAAGAGGGATTTTTTAATAGAGAAAATTACAAAATTAATCATTTTCTTTAATTATTTTGTAGAGCATAGTAAAAAAAATAACTCAAATTATAAAAATAGTCATCAAAATCTCAAATAGATTAAGTTCATCTACGACTTCTCCATCTACGAATGTACAAATCGCTAAAGTACGGATACGTTTTAGGAGTTGTACGTTCCTAGGTGAGTTTTTTTTTCTCGTATAAATGCCTTCACCTTCACATTAATATTGCAGATGAACTAAGTTCATCATCTGCAATTACTTATACCTTTATATATATATATATATATATATATATATATATATATATATATATATATATATATATAAATATATATATATATATATATATATATATATATATAAATATATATATATATATATATATATATATATGTGTGTGTGTGTGTGTGTTCAATTGAGAAAAAAAAATGTTGACAACAGGGGAATCATTCTCAGACACTCATTTATTTTTGTCGCAAAAACGTCTGTCATACCAACGGAAATTGGAAATGAATACATATGTGTTTTCCAACAAAAAATGTTTCTTTAAACTATGCTAATCATTACCTTAATATATACAAAAACATAATATTTTTTTTTTGTTTTTATTTTTATTTTTAAGAAGCTATTTTTATCGAAAAAAATATTTTAAATATACCAAAATTCATGATTTTTTGTTCTCTACAAATAGACATTCATATTGATATAGTTTTAAGATAAAAAAAAATTATATTTTCAGCTATCGTTATTTATAAGTGAATAAAAATGCACCAACTACCCTTGTTGGTGGGCCGACATTGTGGCCTTAGACCCACACCTACTGGAAGATAACTCACCTCACACTGCTGAAGTCCCGTAGACACAATCCTACACTACTGAAGTCCCGTAGACACAATCCTACGCTACTGAAGTCCCGCAGACTCAAGCCCAACTGCTAGATGACAGATTGTCGAACCGTCAACACCAAAATAACACCAAATTAATAATTGGGTTCCACTGCATAAGCATGAATACACACTTTGGATAATTACTACATTACCCCAAGCTTGGCTTTATGTAAGCCCAATGCCCAATCCGTAGGCCCAAAGTCACTAGGAAACCAAAGCTCAACACATGGCCCAATTTTCCAAATTGGCCCCAGGCCTATAAATGGTCTTATTCAAAGGCCCAACCAAAACGTCCAGTCCGACATTTGGTATTCGAATGGCCCAATACCTCATAATCATGAAGGCCCAAACTATGACCCATCTATGGCCCAAATTTCCAAATTAGGCCCAACTCCTCATATGGGCCTTACCACAAAGCCCATTAATTATTCTAGTCCATTTGCTTGATCTTGGGATGGCCCATTAATAACCCAATCATCAAGGCCCAATAGAAAGGCCCAACAAAAACCCAAGTGTAATTAAGGTTTCACATAGGATGATGATTAGGGTTAAGTTTCCTACTTAACCCATTAAGGACTTAATCCTCATGTAGTGGTTGGACTTTCAAAAGGTAGTAGGACCTTGAGTAGTCAAAGTCAAAGTCAAACGGGGATCCACATGAGAAATGTTAAGGATATTTTCGTGTCTACTTTTTCATCTTCAAATGGGAAAAAAAGACATGATGCTCCTTATTCGTTTGTGAACGTGTTGGGTGTTCCAAGAATGGCGGTGGCAGGAGCAAAACCGGATTTTTTTTCCAACAATGAAAGACGATGTGAAAGATAATAAAAGTTTGTTGCTTAATGAGGTAAAAAGGTAGGATAAGGATAGTGTTGTGTGGGGGCATAAGATTAAACGAAAAACAATTGTTTCTTGGGAGAGTTTGAGACAAAGGGGGATTTTAAGGTTGTTAATGAGTCAGAGTCAAAGTCAAAGGTGAGAGAAAGTGAAAAGGTGGAAAAATATGGGAAATTTAGAGTGGATCAAGCTCATGTGAGATATATATTGGCTACCTAAGTGTCAATTTATCTATTACCTATGTGTCGATTTATCTGTTACATGTCTGTTGTGACAAAAAAACAACATAAATCATAATTATACCGAAAAAAACAAATATTTAATCGGGTTTGTAATCAAGAGTGTACATTTATATATTATTATTTTAATTATACTGATAATTGTTTATATCTAGTAAACTTTTTGTCCAAAATAATTAATCGTCTCTACAATTTAATTTTTGAATAAAATATCTGCAACCGGCGCTTGGCACGGATAAACGGCTAGTATACTATAAAAAAGATTATGCAATTGGTATGTATCATTAGAACTTTTATTTATATATAAAAAATTTACAAATATTTATGTTTTTCAATCTATTTTAACAATAGAATAATATTATATTTGTCAATATAACAGCTTAATATAACAATTTATTATGCATTATATGATGTCACTGCCATACAGTTTGCATAAAGAATACATAAAAAAACGGAATGTTTAAACAAATAAAAAAACGTTATAGTTAAAGTTTTAGACACTAATAATATAAATCGTCCATACAATTAAAAGATTAAACAGACAATAAACTTGTAACACACAAGAGGTTTAGAAAATAATACATCTTTGATGATTCAAGATCTTGATATTCTTTCTACACACTTGGAAATAATAAAAAACAAAGATCACAATGAGAACAACAAAACAAAGATTCCATCTCAACCGGTAAATACCATTAACTAAGCACTTTTACTCCCATTTATTGATTCTAATACAACAACAAACATCTACAACTCGTTGTAGCCACACCGGAAGCCACCGTTACCACGTCTATCAGAAATAAAACAGAAAAACATTAGATACGAACAACATGAATAAGTATGTAATTCGAAATAAAACCTACAAATATCAAACCAGGAAAAACAACCCTAACTGAGATCCACAACATTAATAACATAAATACTGATCTATACGATTGAGTGAGAAAAAGAAGAAAACAGAAATTGTGTGGCGTTATTGATTCGGATCACATGCTTGAAAAAAACACATTAGTATTAAGATTTTTTCATAGAGATAGAAAAGGAGACTAAAAAAGGAAAAGAGAAAGAAGCATCGGTGGTGTTCGTTGTGTTTAAGGACAACAACTGATTTAGTACAACTCCTAGAAACACGAAGCTTTCCCATCGTATGCTAGATCTAAACTAGATCTGCCTAAAGAAAACCCAAATTTGTCAATGCATCTTGAATCTAAACCATCGCATCCTCTTGTACGATGGTGCAATGGTGCTTATAGCATGGTATGGTGGTGCATTTGGTGTTAGGTCTATGGTTTGTTAAAGATAAAAGGGGAGGAAGGGAGAAAGTAATAAAGTATGGTAATGGCAGGAGTGGACGTCGTTTGGTGGTTATAGTAAATTGTTGTTGTGAAGGTGTTGTTGGTTAAGGACAGCGGTGGCATCCATGGTCGCTCTTAGGGCTTTTAGAGAAATTATGGTTTCAGGAAGTTGAAAAGATTTTGTAAATATATATCAGGGTTAGAAGGTTTGAGAGTATGGTGGGGGAGTCAACCGAGAGTATACAGCCAAAGGTGGATTAGGGTTTTAATAAAAGAAATCAATGTGTTATATAGTGTTTTGTATATGTTTTTGATTGGTCTAATTTTTTTTCACACGGATCACCATTATCTTTTGATCATAACTATTTAAATCTAATATAATGGCCAAAGATCCACCTCCTTGTTTTTAAGACTTTAGTCTTAAAATTTGATGGACCCCATAATATATATCCATTATAAAGTTGTATATATATATATATATATATATATATATATATATATATATATATATATATATATATATATATATATAATCTCCTTAATATAAACTTAAAAAATCAATTTACAGCCTATTAAGTATGTGGTACAGAGGAGTTGGTGTATATTGTAGATTGGAGAATTGGAATGACGGTATCGGGAGGGAATAGTTTAACTGCCGGTTGCATGACAGCATGTACACTGCATAATCATGGACCCCACCAACAGCTACATATAGTTTAATTCATAAATAGTAAGAATAATAATAGAAATAGGGATTTTTTAATAGAGAAAATTACAAAATTAATCATTTTCTTTAATTATTTTGTAGAGCATAGTAAAAAAAATAACTCAAATTATAAAAATAGTCATCAAAATCTCAAATAGATTAAGTTCATCTACGACTTCTCCATCTACGAATGTACAAATCGCTAAAGTATGGATACGTTTTAGGAGTTGTACGTTCCTAGGTGAGTTTTTTTTTTTCTCGTATAAATGCCTTCACCTTCACATTAAAATTGCAGATGAACTAAGTTCATTATCTGCAATTACTTATACCTTTATATATATATATATATATATATATATATATATATATATATATATATATATATATATATATATATATATATATGTGTGTGTGTGTGTGTGTGTGTGTGTGTGTGTATGTTCAATTGAGAAAAAAAATGTTGACAACAGTGGAATCATTCTCAGACACTCATTTATTTTTGTCGCAAAAACGTCTGTCATACCAACGGAAATTGGAAATGAATACATATGTGTTTTCCACCAAAAATGTTTCTTTAAACTATGCTAATCATTACCTTAATATATACAAAAAGATAATTTTTTTTGTTTTTTTTTATTTTTAAGAAGCTATTTTTATCGAAAAAAATATTTTAAATATACCAAAATTCATGATTTTTTATTCTCTACAAATAGACATTCATATCGATATAGTTTTAAGATAAAAAAAATTTATATTTTCAGCTATCGTTATTTATAAGTGAATAAAAATGCACCAACTACTCTTGTTGGTGGGCCGACATTGTGGCCTTAGACCCACCCCTACTGGAAGGTAACTCACCTCACACTGCTGAAGTCCCGTAGACACAATCCTACGCTACAGAATTCCCGAAGACTCAACCCCAACTGCTAGATGACAGATTCCCGAACCGTCAACACCAAAATAACACCAAGTTAATAATTGGGTTCCACTACATAAGCATGAATACACACTTTGGATAATTACTACATTACCCCAAGCTTGGCTTTATGCAAGCCCAAGGCCCAATCCGTAGGCCCAAAGTCACTAGGAAATCAAAGCTCAACACATGGCCCAATTTTCTAAATTGGGCCCAGGCCTATAAATGGTCTTATTCAAAGGCCCAACCAAAACGTCCAGTCCGACATTTGGTATTCGAATGGCCCAATACCTCATAATCATGAAGGCCCAAACTATGACCCATCTATGGCCCAAATTTCCAAATTAGGCCCAACTCCTCATATGGGCCTTACCACAAAGCCCATTAATTATTCTAGTCCATTTGCTTGATCTTGGGATGGCCCATTAATAACCCAATCATCAAGGCCCAATAGAAAGGCCCAACAAAAACCCAAGTGCAATTAAGGTTTCACATAGGATGATGATTAGGGTTAAGTTTCCTACTTAACCCATTAAGGACTTAATCCTCATGTAGTGGTTGGACTTTCAAAAGGTAGTAGGACCTTGAGTAGTCAAAGTCAAAGTCAAACGGGGATCCACATGAGAAATGTTAAGGATATTTTCTTGTATACTTTTTCATCTTCAAATGGAAAAAAAAGACATGATGCTCCTTATTCGTTTGTGAACATGTTGGGTGTTCCAAGAATGGCGGTGGCAGGGGCAAAACCGGAATTTTTTGTTCCAAGAATGAAAGATGATGTGAAAGAGAATGAAAGTTTGTTGCTTAATGAGGTAAAAAGGTAGGATAAGGATAGTGTTGTGTGGGGGCATAAGATTAAACGAAAAACAGTTGTTTCTTGGGAAAGTTTGAGACAAAGGGGATTTTAAGGTTGTTAATGAGTCAGAGTGAAAGTTAAAGGTGAGAGAAAGTGAAAAGGTGGAAAAATATGGGAAATTTAGAGTGGATCGAGCTCCTGTGAGTTATATATTGGCTACCTAAGTGTCGATTTATCTGTTACCTGTCTGTTGTGACAAAAAAACAACATAAATAATAATTATACCGAAAAAAACAAATATTTAATCGGGTTTGTAATCAAGAGTGTACATTTATATATTATTATTTTAATTATACTGATAATTGTTTATATCTAGTAAACTATTTGTCCAAAATAATTAATCGTCTCTACAATTTAATTTTTGAATAAAATATCTGCAACCGGCGCTTGGCACGGATAAACGGCTAGTATACTATAAAAAATATTATATTTTTATAAAAAAGATTATGCAATTGGTATGTATTATTAGAACATTTATTTATATATAAAAAAGTTACAAATATTTATGTTTTTCAATCTATTTTAACAATAGAATAATATTATATTTGTCTATATAACAGCTTAATATAACAATTTATTATGCATTATCTGATGTCACTGCCATACAGTTTGCATAAAGAATACATAAAAAAACGCAATGTTTAAACAAATAAAAAAAAGTTATAGTTAAAGTTTTAGACACTAATAATATAAATCGTCCATACAGTTAAAAGATTAAACAAACAATAAACTTGTAACACTCAATAGGTTTAGAAAATAATACATCTTTGATGATTCAAAATCTTGATATTCTTTCTACATACTTGGAAATAATAAAAAACAAAGATCACAATGAGAACAACAAAACAAAGATTCCATCTCAACCGGTAAATACCATTAACTAAACACGTTTACTCCCATTTATTGATTCTAATACAACAACAAACATCTACATCTCGTTATAGCCTCACCGGAAGCCACCGTTACCACGTCTATCAGAAATAAAACAGAAAAACATTAGATACGAACAACATGAATAAGTATGTAATTTGAAATAAAACCTACAAATATCAAACCAGGAAAAATAACCCTAACTGAGATCCACAACATTCATAACATAAATACTGATCTATACGATTGAGTGAGAAAAAGAAGAAAATGGGATTTGTGCGGCGTTAGTGATTTTGATCACATGCTAGAAAAAAACACATTAGTATTAAGATTTTTTCGTAGAGATAGAAAAGGAGACTAAAAGAGGAAAAGAGAAAGAAGCATCGGTGGTGTTCGTTGTGTTTAACAACAATAACTGATTTAGTACAACTCCTAGAAACACGAAGCTTTGCCTTCGTATGCTAAATCTAAACTAGATCTGCTTAAAGAAAACCCAAATTTGTCAATGCATCTTGAATCTAAACCACCGAATCCTCTTGTACGATGGTGCAATGGTGCTTGTAGCATGGTATGGTGGTGCATTTGGTGTTAGGTCTACGGTTTGTTAAAGATAAAAGGGGAGGAAGGGAGAAAGTAATAAAGTATGGTAATGGCAGGAGTGGACGTCGTTTGGTGGTTATAGTAAATTTTTGTTGTGAAGGTGTTGTTGGTTAAGGACACCGTGGCATCCATGGTGGCTCTTAGGGCTTTTAGAGAAATTATGGTTTCAGGAAGTTGAAAAGATTTTGTAAATATATATTAGGGTTAAAAGGTTTGAAAGTATGGTGGGGGAGTCAACCGAGAGTATACACCCAAAGGAGGATTAGGGTTTTAATAAAAGAAATCAATGTGTTATATAGTGTTCTGTATATGTTTTTGATTGGTCAAATATTTTTTCACATGGATCACCATTATCTTTTGATCATAACCATTTAAATCTATTATAATGGCCAAAGATCCACCTCCTTGTTTTTAGGACTTTAGTCTTAAAATTTGATGGACCCCACAATATATATCCATTATAAAGTTGTATGTATATATATATATATATATATATATATATATATATATATATATACATATAAAGTTGTATGTATATATATATATATATATATATATATATATATATATATAATCTCCTTAATATAAACTTAAAAAATCAATTTACAGCCTATTAAGTATGTGGTACAGAGGAGTTGGTGTATATTGTAGATTGGAGAATTGGAATGACGGTATCGGGATGGAGTAGTTTAACTGCCGATTGCATGACAACATGTACACTGCATAATCATGGACCCCACCAACAGCTACATATAGTTTAATTCATAAATAGTAAGAATAATAATAAAAATAGAGATTTTTTAAAAGAGAAAATTACAAAATTAATCATTTTTTAATTATTTTGTAGAGCATAGTAAAAAAAAAAAACTTAAATTATAAAAATAGTCATCAAAATCTCAAATAGATTAAGTTCATCTACGACTTCTCCATCTACGAATGTACAAATCGCTAAAGTACGGATACGTTTTAGGAGTTGTACGTTCCTAGGTGAGTTTTTTTTTCTCGTATAAATGTCTTCACCTTCACATTAAAATTGCAGATGAACTAAGTTCATCATCTGCAATTACTTATACCTTTATATATATATATATATATATATATATATATATATATATATATATATATATATATATATCTGTGTGTGTGTGTGTGTGCGTGTGTGTGTGTGTGTTCAATTGAGAAAAAAAATGTTGACAACAGCGGAATAATTCTCAAACACTCATTTATTTTTGTCGCAAAAACGTCTGTCATACCAACGGAAATTGGAAATGAATACATATGTGTTTTTCAACAAAAAATGTTTCTTTAAACTATGCTAATCATTACCTTAATATATACAAAAACATAATATTTTTTTGTTTTTATTTTATTTTTAAGAATCTATTTTTATCGAAAAAAATATTTTAAATATACCAAAATTCATGATTTTTATTCTCTACAAATAGACATTCATATTGATATAGTTTTAAGATAAAAAAAATTTATATTTTCAGCTATCGTTATTTATAAGTGAATAAAAATGCACCAACTACCCTTGTTGGTGGGCCGACATTGTGGCCTTAGACCCACCCCTACTGGAAGATAACTCACCTCACACTGCTGAAGTCCCGTAGACACAATCCTACGCTACTGAAGTCCCGCAGACTCAACCCCAACTGCTAGATGACAGATTCCCGAACCGTCAACACCAAAATAACACCAAATTAATAATTGGGTTCCACTACATAAACATGAATACACACTTTGGATAATTACTACATTACCCCAAGCTTGGCTTTATGCAAGCCCAAGGCCCAATCCGTAGGCCCAAAGTCACTAGGAAATCAAAGGTCCACATATGGCCCAATTTTCCAAATTGGGCCCAGGCCTATAAATGGTCTTATTCAAAGGCCCAACCAAAACGTCCAGTACGACATTTGGTATTCTAATGGCCCAATACCTCATAATCATGAATGCCCAAACTATTACCCATCTATGGCCCAAATTTCCAAATTAGGCCCAACTCCTCATATGGGCCTTACCACAAAGCCCATTAATTATTCTAGTCCATTTGCTTGATCTTGGGATGGCCCATTAATAACCCAATCATCAAGGCCCAATAGAAAGGCCCAACAAAAACCCAAGTGCAATTAAGGTTTCACATAGAATGATGATTAGGGTTAAGTTTCCTACTTAACCCATTAAGGACTTAATCCTCATGTAGTGGTTGGACTTTCAAAAGGTAGTAGGACCTTGAGTAGTCAAAGTCAAAGTCAAACGGGGATCCACATGAGAAATGTTGAGGATATTTTCTTGTCTACATTTTCATCTTCAAATGGGAAAAAAAGACATGATGCTCCTTATTCGTTTGTGAACGTGTTGGGTGTTCCAAGAATGGCGGTGGCAGGGGAAAAACCGGAATTTTTTGTTCTAAGAATGAAAGATGATGTGAAAGAGAACGAAAGTTTGTTGCTTAATGAGGTAAAAAGGTAGGATAAGGATAGTGTTGTGTGGGGACATAAGATTAAACGAAAAACAGTTGTTTCTTGGGAGAGTTTAAGACAAAGGGGGATTTTAAGTTTGTTAATGAGTCAGAGTGAAAGTCATAGGTGAGAGAAAGTGAAAAGGTGAAAAAATATGGGAAATTTAGAGTGGATCGAGCTCCTGTGAGTTATATATTGGCTACCTAAGTGTCGATTTATCTGTTACCTAAGTGGCGATTTATCTGTTACATGTCTGTTGTGACAAAAAAAACAACATAAATCATAATTATACCGAAAAAAACAAATATTTAATCGGGTTTGTAATCAAGAGTGTACATTTATATATTATTATTTTAATTATACTGATAATTGTTTATATCTAGTAAACTATTTGTCCAAAATAATTGATCGTCTCTACAATTTAATTTTTGAATAAAATATCTGCAACCGGCGCTTGGCACGGATAAATGGCTAGTATACTATAAAAAAGATTATATTTTTATAAAAAAGATTATGCAACTGGTATGTATCATTAGAACTTTTATTTATATATAAAAAAGTTACAAATATTTATGTTTTTCAATCTATTTTAACAATAGAATAATATTATATTTGTCAATATAACAGCTTAATATAACAATTTATTATGCATTATCTGATGTCACTGCCTTACAGTTTGCATAAAGAATACATAAAAAAAAGTAATTTTTAAACAAATAAAAAAAAGTTATAGTTAAAGTTTTAGACACTAATAATATAAATCGTCCATACAATTAAAAGATTAAACAAACAATAAACTTGTAACACACAACAGGTTTAGAAAATAATACATCTTTGATGATTCAAGATCTTGATATTCTTTCTACATACTTGGAAATAATAAAAAACAAAGATCACAATGAGAACAACAAAACAAAGATTCCATCTCAACCGGTAAATACCATTAACTAAACACTTTTACTCCCATTTATTGATTCTAATACAACAACAAACATCTACATCTCGTTGTAGCCTCACCGGAAGCCACCGTTACCACGTCTATCAGAAATAAAACAGAAAAACATTAGATACGAACAACATGAATAAGTATGTAATTCGAAATAAAACCTACAAATATCAAACCAGGAAAAATAACCCTAACTGAGATCCATAACATTAATAACATAAATACTGATCTATACGATTGAGTGAGAAAAAGAAGAAAACGGAAATTGGATGGCGTTAGTGATTCTGATCACATGCTAGAAAAAAACACATTATTATTAAGATTTTTTCGTAGAGATAGAAAAGGAGACTAAAAAAGGAAAAGAGAAAGAAGCATCGGTGGTGTTCATTGTGTTTAACGACAACAACTGATTTAGTACAACTCCTAGAAACACGAAGCTTTGCCTTCGTATGCTAGATCTAAACTAGATCTGCCTAAACAAAACCCAAATTTGTCAATGCATCTTGAATCTAAACCACCGCATCCTCTTGTACGATCGTGCAATGGTGCTTGCAGCATGGTATGGTGGTGCATTTGGTGTTAGGTCTACGGTTTGTTAAAGATAAAAGGGGAGGAAGGGAGAAAGTAATAAAGTATGGTAATGGCAGGAGTGGACGTCGTTTGGTGGTTATAGTAAATTGTTGTTGTGAAGGTGTTGTTGGTTAAGGACACCGGTGGCATCCATGGTGGCTCTTAGGGCTTTTAGAGAAATTATGGTTTTAGGAAGTTGAAAAGATTTTGTAAATATATATTAGGGTTAGAAGGTTTGAGAGTATGGTGGGGGAGTCAACCGAGAGTATGCTGCCAAAGGAGGATTAGTGTTTTAATAAAAGAAATCAATGTGTTATATAGTGTTTTGCATATGTTTTTGATTGGTCAAATTTTTTTTCACATGGATCACCATTATATTTTGATCATAACCATTTAAATCTAATATAATGGTCAAAGATCCACCTCCTTGTTTATAAGACTTTAGTCTTAAAATTTGATGGACCCTACAATATATATCCATTATAAAGTTGTATGTATATATATATATATATATATATATATATATATATATATATATATATATATATATATATATATATATATATATATAATCTCCTTAATATAAACTTAAAAAATCAATTTACAGCCTATTAAGTATGTGGTATAGAGGAGTTGCGGTATATTGTAGATTGGAGAATTGGAATGACGGTATCGGGAGGGAGTAGTTTAACTGCCGGTTGCATGACAACATGTACACTGCATAATCATGGACCCCACCAACAGCTACGTATAGTTTAATTTATAAATAGTAAGAATAATAATAAAAATAGAGACTTTTTAATAGAGAAAATTACAAAATTAATCATTTTCTTTAATTATTTTGTAGAGCATAGTAAAAAAAATAACTCAAATTATAAAAATAGTCATCAAAATCTCAAATAGATTAAGTTCATCTATGACTTCTCCATCTACGAATGTACAAATCTCTAAAGTACGGATACGTTTTAGGAGTTGTACGTTCCTAGGTGAGTTTTTTGTTTTCTCGTATAAATGCCTTCACCTTCACATTAAAATTGCAGATGAACTAAGTTCATCATCTGCAATTACTTATACCTTTATATATATATATATATGTGTGTGTGTGTGTGTGTGTGTGTGTGTTCAATTGAGAAAAAAATGTTGAGAACAGGGGAATTATTCTCAGACACTCATTTATTTTTGTCGCAAAAACGTCTGTCATACCAACGGAAATTGGAAATGAATACATATGTGTTTTCCAACAAAAAATATTTTTTTAAACTATGCTAATCATTACCTTAATATATATACAAAAACATAATATTTTTTTTGTTTTTTTTTTATTTTTAAGAAGCTATTTTTATCGAAAAAAATATTTTAAATATACCAAAATTCATGATTTTTTATTCTCTACAAATAGACATTCATATTGATATAGTTTTAAGATAAAATTTTTTTATATTTTCAGATATCGTTATTTATAAGTGAATAAAAATGCATCAACTTTTTGCTAAAATACATTCGTTATTCACTTATGAATAAAAATATATAATTAATTTTTTTACGGTTTCAATATCATTTATACTACTTATCATATATGAATAGCAAATTAACTGCAACAAAAATTTGATAAATGTTTTAGTCATATATGAATATAAAATATGACGACAACTAATATATGTTTTATTCATATATATAAATAAAATATATGAATAAAGATGATGTAAAAAATATAGTTTAGGTAAGTAACTTTATTACATGTCGTATTTATATACGAACGATGGTTAAACTATAAATAAAAATTAAGCATACGTTTTATTAATAAGTGAATAACGAATGTACTGTAATAAAAATCTAATAGATTTTTATTCATTTATGAATAACGAGAGCTGAAACTCTAAAAAAAATTATTTTATCTTAAAACTATATCAATATGGATGTCTATTTATAGAGAATTAAAAATTATGGATTTTGATATATTTAAAATAATTTTTCAATAAAAACGGTTTTCTAAAAATCAAAAAAACAAAAAAAAAGTTTGTTTTTGTGTATATTAATGTAATGATTAGCATGATTTAAGGAAATATGTTTGGTTAGAAAACACATGTTTATCCGTTATCCATTTCCGCCGGTACGTTAGGTGTTTTGCTGCAAAATAAATGTGTGGCTCAGAATGATTCGTTTATTCTCAACTTTTTTTTTTCTCAATTGAACCCTCATATATATATATATATATATATATATATATATATATATATATATATATATATATATATACATACACTACGAAATTGATAATGTTTGACTACAAAACAACTATATTATATATATATATATAAAGTTTTGCAAAAAAAATCACTTTAGTTGTTATTTCTTTGAAAAAATTGTTCCAAACCTCTCTAATAAAATGAATGAATATTTGGTTTGCGTTGTAACTGGTGGGAGGTGGGAAATTGTGGAAACAAATATTTGTTGATCAACGTAATCAAATCGGTTGGAGGAAGGGTTGTGAAAGCCTTCGAGGTGGTTAATGAAAGTGATGTGGTTACGGAGGGTGCCGGGAGTGGAAATGAGTTGGTTGCTAACTTATGTAGCGATAAAGGGAACAACAATCCAATAGGTACTTTCATAACTCTTAGTGTACCTTAGTTTCATAATGTTGTTGAAAATTAAATGTTAATGTGAGGTATTCACCTATTCACTATGTGGATCCTGAAAATTACAAGTACATTGGTGATGATGATGTTGGTACATATCTTAATGATGTGGGTGGTTGTTATGTTGATGTTCCCTCGACAAGAAGTTAAAGTTATGAATATGGGTGGAGTAGATAATAGTAAAAAGAAAAAAGTTATGCTTTAGAAAGAAGAAAATGTATATGGTTATAGGGATTTTGTTGATGTTGTTGATGTAGCTTTAGATATAACTGACTTAGAAAACAATTTTGACGGAGATGAGGTGGGTGATGAACGTAAAGCTAAGTTTCCTGATAACCTTTTCATGGTATGTCCCCTTTAACAACATGTCCAGTTGATGTTAATGAAGATATCTCATCACAGATGGTAGACGTCAATCATAAGACTGAATGTCTCCGTGTATTTAAGAACAAAGACCTTCTAAAGCGGGCGATTGGGAAAAAATTTCTTCATGAAGGTTTTTAGACGAAGAGAAGTAGATCAACCAAATCAAGGTATGAGGTTGTGTGTGTTGGAAAAAATTGTTCTTGGTTACTAAGAGCAAAAGGAATTTAATTTTTTGGCGGACTTTTCCAAGTGAATAAATTTGTTGACATACACACATGTTCTTCAATAATGTTGCAACCTAATCATTGACAAGCAAAAAACATGTTTTGGGTGAATATCTTGTTGGTGTTTTGGCTGAAGATTATAGTAGAGTATATCGGTGACAAGATATTTGTCATAACTAGAAATTTTGTGTCTTGTAATCACAATACTTAAGTAAAATGTTGAATCAAAAACTTAAGAGCATGTGTGATACCTATTATTATGACATCAAAAACTTCAATCAAATACATCATACAAATTCTACAAATAGTCATCAAGCAATTGGAAATCCTAGAAGTTCTTGTTAGTTCCATTTTGGACTAGGACTTCCTTATTGGACTCAATGGACCAATAAGCTTCCAATTGACTATCATGGGCTTAGAACCCTTAAAAGGGCTCTAATTGGACCCACATTCATTTATTTCAACATTTTGGGCCATATTGGGCCTAGAATGAAATAAATTAAAAGTTTTGAACCATGAATAACCTAAACTAGCCCAACAAAGTATGAAAATCATATTATAATTCTTTTAGGTCAAGACTCATCCAACTTAACTTCTATATGGGCTTGAGGGCAATAAAGCCCAAAAACTTTTTTTCCTTTCACATTCTCGGCCCAAGGCCCAAATCCAAGAAAAAAGAGGAGGGGTTGACTTAATGCATGCCACCTCACTAATATCCCACATATCTCCATGCAACATCTCATACTTCTATGAATACATCAACTCAAGGTCCATTTCTTCTCTCCCTCTCTCACTCTTGGCCGAATCACACACACACACACACACAATTCTCTCACAACTCTCTCTCAAGAAAACTCCCTCCATCTTTCATCAAGATCTCGAAAATTAGGAGGTTTTCAAGAGGATATTTCCATAAACTCTTCATCTAAGGTAAGGTTATGCTTGGATCTATGACTTAGATTCTTTGTTTTATCAAAAATCTCTTCCTAATCCATGCAAAAATCGTGATCTTGCATCCTAGAATCACCTCAAACTCGAGATCTTCAAGAAAAGGGTGCTAAGGCCAAAAATCACCAAGCATTCTTCCATCTTTTCTTCAAGAACCGAAACCACACCCTAAGGTGAGCTTCATACTCCCTATTTTTCTGTTTTATAAGTTTTGTGGGGGGGGGGGGGAATACAAGCAAATGTGTAGATCTATATGTATTTGTATGCCTTGTATGATTTCTATGCTTATATGTGTGTTTTTGTGTGATTATGATGTTGGATCTAGTCATAAGCCCCTAAAAATCGAGATATACTTTATGTTAAATGATACTAGCATCAATTATATTTCTACATACAAAGTATTTCAAGAAAAATAGCTAAGTGGCTTAATAACATCTTCTTTGGGCTAAAAACTCAATTTTAGGACACAAAATGTAAAAAAAAAAATATATAAAGTTAAAGGGCCCAAAATGACATATTACGAATTCTGATGGGTGAGATGAGTCAAAACAGTCTCAATAAAGTGTTTTCTGGAAATACATTCTTTTGGAGGATTAAAAATATAAATTTCAAGCTTAATGGGCTAAAAATGGCATTTTTGGCCCAATAGGGCCCAATATGTGAAATTTTCTGATTTGAAGGGCTAAAATTGTGTTTTTCTGTAAAACAGTGGACTACTAGCGTTCCAAGTCCTTTTCTAAGGTTTAAAATGCTTTTCAAAATTAAAAAGGACCAAAGTTGCAAAAATTTTCCAATTTGGGCCAAAATTGTAAAAACTGCGAAAAAGAGGTGTTACAACTGAGAAAACTGTATTTTCAGGGAACAAAACTGTTTTCAACTAAGAATATGCTGAAAAATATCAATTTCCATAAGTTTTGGTGTTAAAATGACAAGAAAATTGGTTTAAGGACTAAACCGGAAATTTATTTATCTAAAGGATCGAAAAAGTAAATTTACAAATTAAAGAGGGGCTGTAAACAGAAAATTTTCAATGCTAATTGAATACACCCATCGTGATCAAATATTGGCACCGCGACTACCGACGAAATACAATACACAACAATACCAAAAATCGTTGTTAAACGAATTGATGCGGTCTCGAATCAATAACAACCCGAAACTACTAACACGATGATAAATCGATTCATACAAGTAACATTTGGGAATTCAATACACACGTGAGAGTGCACAGACGTCGACGCACCATCTTTGGGCCCCAAAGTGTAAAATCTTGTTTGTTGGGCCTAGCTAGCCCAATGACCTGATCTTTAGGCCCGAAGACTTCAACCTTACGACTTGTTGGGTCTTACATGATCCAACACAGCGTAAAAGGACTTTCAATGGCTTTTATACTATTGGTCCCTAAGGGTCCTTTGGTACTGCTAGTAAAGTCGGTTATTCTAATGCGAGTCGGGTCAAGGGCCCTTCGCACTCTTTTTATCCCCAACCGACTAACGGAGTTATCGAGGTCTTCGTGCCCTCTTTCTCTTCGGATGTGGGACTACAAGAAGTCAGGGCGGTTGGATTACGTGAATAGTACGGACGACGCCTACGGGATCGTTAGTATAGTTGTAAACTGGTCGTTTGCGTAACGCGTGTTTATAGCAATTCACCATGCGCAATAATCTGACGTCGCCTGGAATCAATGACTTCACACGCCGCGATGGTACAACAACTACATGGAATTCAAACTGTTAGGAAAACATCGGGTTTTCCTAGGGTTTTTCAATACATACGGTTTCGAAATGTATACAAGTTTAATGAACAATTTTTACAACTACAGAAACAAACAAGCATACTTATGGATCTTCACAAACTTTTTCATAAACTCTTTTCAGAAAATATCGGATTTTCTGGTAGTTTTTCAAAGCAATACAAAACGTTGTTTTTCAAATACCGCTTATGAACTCACCAACATTTCATATGTTGACGTTTTTCAAAATACTTGTATTCTCAGGTAACAAGTAAACCGAAGGAAAAATGTACTCAGTGATGGCTTGCAGTTTGTTTATCTATGAACCGAACAATTTATTTTTGGGAATGTAATGCTAAGACAATGTACTCAGTGTAAACTTTATCAGTTGTACTATATTAATGCATGGTGACGAATGATGTTATGTTTCATATATATTCAATGTTATGGTATTCAATGAAGTCACGACAGCCCCCGGACGTGTCCGCCGTCTGGTTCGGGGGTGTGACAGGTTGGTATCAGAGCTTTGTTTATAGTGAACTAGCATATCTAGCCACACATTGATATGTAACTATAAACCAAAAAGAGGGACTAACATAACTCTGAACAAAACAAGTAAATAAAACACCCTTGATTGCATTAGGAATAAGAACATAACGCCGAACTAAACAAAATAATACTAGTATCTCGGTTAATTCAGGACTGTTCTTAATGGTACCAAGGAGTGGATGTAGCCTGATCAACTACATTCTCTCCAAAGTACAACTAACACACGTTTTGATGAGATCGAAATAGCTAGGGGACCTAAAACTATAGCCTTTATCACCAAAAAGAGAACGCTTGTTTAGTCTGTACAATAGTTGTAGCCTCCTAGGAATAATGTTAGCATATTTACATACTCGCGCAGACAGCATGGCTGGTTTTCATCACCGTGGAGACCCTTATTTCCCTAATCAGGGAAATAACGGATGGTTAGAGGAAGAGCCTAAGGAAGACCCCGAAGAGGAATCTGACGGGGAACCGGAGGCTGGAGATGAAGGCGAGCCTGCCGAACCCGAAGAGGACGAAGAGAACTTCGAAGAGGAACCCGGTGACAGTGAAGGGGGTGATTCGGACGCAGAGTCCGAAGTCATCAACCCCCCTTACCCGATCAGGGTGCCTGCCTACCGTGTGGGTCCTACTGGTCCTACCCCTCCTTGGGGTATTGATCTTTGGAGATGGAGCAGACATCAGGGACATCGACCTCCGTTCGGCATGTCACGTGAGTTCTTCGACCTGAGGGACGGAGGACCGGCCGACCGAGCCCTACCGGTCATGGTGAGACGATTACAGGACACCGGCGATCTTGCTCAGGGCACTGCTGATCAGGTACGCCAGCTGTGGACTAGGGTCGAGCGTGCGGAACAGGAGACACGTGACGTCCTTCGGGAGTTTCACATGAGGCAGGTAAGGTGGGAGTCTCGACTTCAGGACGCTGAACGATTGATGGCCTGTCTTCAGGGAGCATCCACATCCTCGGCACCACCTCCAGACGCAGCCCATCGCGGTTAGGGATAGACTTATCTTAGTAGGTCATTAGGAACTATGCTATGTACCCCGACTCTATGTTTAAGTGACTACACTACTCATAGAGCCGTTATGCTGTCAAATTAGTGTCACTCATGTATGCTCTTACGAGCAAAAAATTTTTGTATCAGATGCGGATAATATTAATAAACTTTTATGTGCTTTGTTATGATATTACAAATTGCTATGTGGTGAGAAGTTATGATTGTATGTCCAATGGTAGTAGTGTCTAAGTTCGTACCATGCACCTAGTTAGTAGGATCACAACCTCACAGAAACCACATACACTCAACATCTTTCCGTTTCGTGACAGAAAGATGCCTCTCCGACATACTCGCGGAAACCCAGGACCAACTCCACCCGAAGTTGACTCCACTGCATTCCAGGCAGCCGTGTCTGCTGCGGTCACCGCAGCTATGGCACAACTCCATCAGGGGAATAATGGAGGAGGCAACGGGCAAGGGGCTGGGAGTTTGAACAACGGGATGAATCAAGGACTTACCAAAACATGTACCTACAAGGACTTTACGAACGCCAAACCACGAACTTTTAAAGGCACTGGAGGAGTGATCGCCCTGAAGCGATGGATCGAGAAGGTGGAGTCGGTATTCGAGATATGCGATTGCCCTGAGCAGATGAAAGTGAAGTTCGTGGCCTGCACTTTTGTGGATCAAGCACTCACCTGGTGGAACAGACATGTGGAAGCCATGACGCTCCCTATAGCCAACTCTATGCTGTGGGCGGAGATGAAAGAAATGTTAATGGCTGAGTACTGCCCACGAGGGGAGATACAGAAGATGGAGCAAGAGCTATGGAACCTCACTGTGCAGAATGCGAATATCGATGCCTACATATCAAGATTTAGTGAACTATCTCTGTTGTGCCCGGGTATGATCACCTCGGAAGGAAAGAAGATTGAGCGATTCATCTGGGGACTAACATCACCAATTCAAGGGAATGTGATAGCTGCAAACCCCGAAACATTTGACAGTGCAAAAAGATTGGCAAAGAAGCTGTATGACCATAACAACAAGAAGGACGAGAAGCCAGTGGAGGCTGAGAAAAAGAAGGAAGGTGATGGCAAGAAGGGAAAGAACAATAAAGAGGAAGGGGCGCTAGGGCCCCGAGACCTCTAAAAAGCAGCAGACAGTGGCGGTTAACGCTGTCACCGCACCGGTTCCAGCCACACCACATGCTCCAGCCTCAGCTGCTTCAAATGCTTCAAGACCTTATTCCGGTAATCTTCCCAAGTGCAATAAGTGCGGTCTCCATCATAATGGAGAAGGCAAGGATTTTCAGTGCACCAGTTGCAATCGAAGGGGACACACTGCAAGGTACTGCAGGACTTACCCTCCCCAGAACCAAAATCAGGGAAACAACAATAACAACCATCGCAACAACAACAACATCATCACCGGCGGCAGCAATGCAGGACCTAGCCACACCTGCTATGGGTGTGGAAGGACGGGGCATTTCCGCCGAGACTGCCCTAACAACAACAATTCAGGAAACAGAGGAACAGGAAGGATGCTGACCATGGGTCAGGGTGAGGCTATTCAGGACCCCTCTGTTGTTACCGGTACGTTTCCCCTAAACCACACTTATGCATGCATCTTATTTGACACTGGAGCAGAGCGAAGTTTCGTAAGCGATAAGTTTAAGCATTTATTAAAACAACAGCCCCAAAAGCTAAATGAAATCTTTACGATGGAAATGGCCAATGGGAAAACCGAATCCACTGGGGAGATCTACATCGGATGTACCCTAACCCTCAATCAACGCGTCTTTCGAATAGACTTGATGCCTGTATCAATTAGGAGTTTCGATGTGATTATTGGCCGTTCGCCTTCGCCTTCTCAATCACGAAACCCTAGTAATTTATGGAGATAAACCTAGCATGAACCTTCGTCTTGTCTCGTGCATCAAAGCACAAAAACACCTACGAAAGAAGGATTCGGCATTTCTGGCTCACATAGTGGATAAAACCAAGGAAGAAACTAACATTCAAGATATTCCGGTAGCGTGTGAATTTCCAGACATGTTTCCTGAAGATCTTCCGGGAGTACCCCCAGAGAGACAAGTGGAGTTTCGAATCGACCTCGTTCCAGGAGCAACTTCTCTCGCTAAATCACCCTATCGGCTGGCTCCTGCTGAAATGCAGGAATTGTCCAGCCAACTCAGTGAGCTTCTGGACAAGGGATTTATCCGACCTAGTTACTCGCCATGGGGAGCTCCAGTCCTTTTTGTCAAAAAGAAGGACGGATCTTTTAGAATGTGCATCGACTACAGAGAGTTAAAAAAACTCACTGTTAAAAATTGCTACCCACTCCCACGAATCGATGATCTATTCGACCAGCTCCAAGGAGCTAGTTATTTTTCTAAAATAGATCTACGGTCCGGATACCACCAACTCAATGTTCGGGAAGAGGATATTCCAAAAACCGCTTTCCGAACCCGCTACGGACATTATGAATTTGTTGTAATTCCCTTCGGTCTAACAAATGCTCCTGCCGCATTTATGGACCTAATGAATCGAATCTGTCGACCATTCCTGGACAACTTTGTCATTGTCTTCATTGATGACATTCTCGTTTATTCTCGAAGCGAAGAAGAGCATGGCCGACATCTCTGACAAATCCTAGAAACGCTGCGATCGGAGAAGCTATACGCAAAACTCTCCAAGTGTGAGTTCTGGCTCCGGAATGTGAACTTCCTAGGTCACGTAGTTAGCCAAGATGGAATTCATGTGGATCCCTCTAAGGTCAAAGCCGTGGAAGGATGGGCAACCCCGACAATGCCCATAGAAATTCGTCAATTCTTGGGTCTAGCAGGCTACTATAGGAGATTCATTAAGAACTTCTCTAAGATCGCCAAACCACTTACCTCGCTTACACAAAAGGGTGTACCATTCAAATGGACGGACAAACAAGAAGTCGCATTCTGAACCCTGAAACAAGCTCTCTGTAGCACCCCGGTGCTATCTCTACCTGAAGGAACGGAAGATTTTGTAGTCTACTGTGACGCGTCAAATCAGGTCTTAGGTTGCGTTCTCATGCAGCGTGGAAGGGTGATAGCTTACGCATCTCGCCAACTAAAGACGCACGAAGTAAATTATACGACCCATGATTTGGAATTGGGAGCCGTGGTCTTCGCTCTGAAAATTTGGAGGCACTACCTGTATGGTACGAAGTGCACCATCGTCACGGACCACAAGAGTCTCCAACACATCCTGAACCAAAAGGAGCTGAACATGAGGCAACGAAGATGGGTTGAATTGCTAAACGATTATGAGTGCGAGATCAAGTACCACCCAGGCAAGGCCAACGTGGTAGCTGACGCATTAAGTCGGAAGGAGTACTCTAATCGCCGTGCGAAAACGCTCTCGATAACCATTCAATCTCATCTGGCCACCCAAATTGCAGCAGTCCAGTCAGAGGCCATGAAGACGGAAAATAGAGCAAGCGAAGCATTGCGCGGGATGGAGAACAACCTACAGGCAAAGGAGAATGGAGTATACTACTTCATGAACCGTATTTGGGTCCCAAAAATCGGAGGATTTAGGGAGGTTGTTATGAAGGAAGCCCACAAGACACGATACTCCATTCATCCGGGTTCAGACAAGATGTATTTGGATATTAAACAACACTATTGGTGGCCTAACATGAAGGCGGAAATTGCGACCTATGTTAGTAAGTGTCTTACGTGCGCCAAGGTAAAGGTGGAGTACCAGAAACCCTCAGGATTATTACAGCAACCGGTAATCCCTGAGTGGAAATGGGAGAGGATTTCTATGGACTTCGTGACCAAACTACCCAAGACGTCGGACGGACTGGACACCATATGGGTAATAGTCGACCGACTGACGAAGTCTGCCCATTTCCTGCCCATAAAAGAATCCTACAAGATGGAAAGATTTACACGTTTGTACATTTGAGAGATCGTGAGACTCCACGGAGTACCAGTGTCTATTATCTCGGATAGGGACAGTAGATTCACTTCGTGTTTTTGGCAATCTCTCCATAAGGCACTAGGAACTCATCTCGACATGAGCATCGCCTATCATCCGCAAACGGATGGTCAAAGTGAACAAAGCATTCAAACGCTTGAAGACATGCTTCGCACATGTGTGATAGACTTTGGGAAGTCATGGGAAACCCATTTACCTTTAGTCGAATTCTCGTATAACAACAATTATCATTCAAGCATTAAGGTCGCTCCTTTCGAAGCACTGCACGGGTGTAAGTGTAGATCACCGTTATGTTGGGCTGAAGTAGGTGACATCCAGCTAGCAAAAGCACTCACGTCGGATCAGACGCTAAAGAGACCGGAGATCATTCGTGAAACCACGGAAAAGATCATTCAAATCAGAGCTCGATTGCAAGCATCGCGCGACCGACAAATGAGCTATGCCGATAAACGGCGAAAGCCCTTAGAATTTCAAGTCGGAGATTGAGTACTGTTAAAAGTCTCGCCCTGGAAAGATGTTATTCGTTTTGGGAAGCGGGGAAAACTGAACCCACGATACATTGGAACTTTCGAAATCGTCGCCCGAATAGGTCCGGTAGCATACAGACTGCAACTACCCGCAGAGCTAAGCAGTGTACACCCTGTGTTCCATGTCTCTAATCTAAAGAAGTGCCTATCAGATGGAACACTCGTCATTCCCCTTGACGAGATCGAAATCAATGAGAATCTCCTATTCGTTGAAGAACCAATTGAAATCATGGACAGGGAGGTGAAGCGTACTAAGCAAAGTCGCATCCCGATCGTGAAAGTACGGTGGAACGCAAAGCGTGGGCCAGAATTCACGTGGGAACGCGAAGACCAAATGAAGCAAAAGTACCCTCACCTATTCTAGCATTCTCAAATCTAGCTTTCAAACAGAATTTCGGGACGAAATTCCCTCTAACGGGGGGATGATGTCACAACTAGGAATTTTGTGTCTTGTAATCACAATACTTAAGTAAAATGTTGAATCAAAAACTTAATAGCATGTGTGATACCTATTATTATGACATCAAAAACTTCAATCAAATACATCATACAAATACTACAAATAGTCATCAAACAATTAGAAATCCTAGAAGTTCTTGTTAGGTCCATTTTGGATTAGGACTTCCTTATTGGACTCAATGGACCAATAAGCTTCCAATTTGACTATCATGGGCTTAGAACCCTTAAATGGGCTCTAATTGGACCCACATTCATTTATTTCAACATTTTGGGCCATATTGGGCCTAGAATGAAATAAATTAAAAGTTTTGAACCATGAATAACCTAAACTAGCCCAACAAAGTATGCAAATCATATTATAATTCGTTTAGGTCAAGACTCATCCAACTTAACTTCTATACGGGATTGAGGGCAATAAAGCCCAAAAACTTTTTTTCCTTTCACATTCTCGGCCCAAGGCCCAAATCCAAGAAAAAAGAGGAGGGGTTGACTTAATGCATGCCACCTCACTAATATCCCACATATCTCCATGCAACATCTCATACTTCTATGAATACATCAACTCAAGGTCCATTTCTTCTCTCCCTCTCTCACTCTTGGCCGAATCACACACACACACACAATTCTCTCACAACTCTCTCTCAAGAAAACTCCCTCCATCTTTCATCAAGATCTCGAAAATTAGGAGGTTTTCAAGAGGATATTTCCACAAACTCTTCATCTAAGGTAAGGTTATGCTTGGATCTATGACTTAGATTCTTTGTTTTATCAAAAATCTCTTCCTAATCCATGCAAAAATCGTGATCTTGCATCCTAGAATCACCTCAAACTCGAGATCTTCAAGAAAAGGGTGCTAAGGCCAAAAATCACCAAGCTTTCTTCCATCTTTTCTTCAAGAACCGAAACCACACCCTAAGGTGAGCTTCATACTCCCTATTTTTCTGTTTTATAAGTTTTGTGGGGGGGGGGGGGGAATACAAGCAAATGTGTAGATCTATATGTATTTGTATGCCTTGTATGATTTCTATGCTTATATGTGTGTTTTTGTGTGATTATGATGTTGGATCTAGTCATAAGCCCCTAAAAATCGAGATATACTTTGTGTTAAATGATACTAGCATCAATTATATTTCTACATACAAAGTATTTCAAGAAAAATAGCTAAGTGGCTTAATAACATCTTCTTTGGGCTAAAAACTCAATTTTAGGACACAAAATGTAAAAAAAAATATAAAGTTAAAGGGCCCAAAATGACATATTACGAATTCTGATGGGTGAGATGAGTCAAAACAGTCTCAATAAAGTGTTTTCTGGAAATACATTCTTTTGGAGGATTAAAAATATAAATTTAAAGCTTAATGGGCTAAAAATGGCATTTTTGGCCCAATAGGGCCCAATATGCGAAATTTTCTGTTTTGAAGGGCTAAAACTGTGTTTTTTTGTAAAACAGTGGAATACTAGTGTTCCAAGTCCTTTTCTAAGGTTTAAAATGCTTTTCAAAATTAAAAAGGACCAAAGTTGCAAAAATTTTCCAATTTGGGCCAAAATTGTAAAAACTGCGAAAAAGAGGGGTTACAACCGAGAAAACTATATTTTCAGGGAACAAAACCATTTTCAACTAAGAATATGCTGAAAAATCAATTTCGATAAGTTTTGGTGTTAAAATGACAAGAAAAATGGTTTAAGGACTAAACCGGAAATTTATTTATCTAAAGGGTCGAAAAAGTAAATTTACAAATTAAAGAGGGGCTGTAAACAGAAAATTTTCAATGCTAATTCAATACACCCGTCATAATCAAATATTGGCACCGCGACTACCGACGAAATACAATACACAACAATACCAAAAATCGTTGTTAAACGAATTGATTCGGTCTCGAATCAATAACCCGAAACTACTAACACGACGATAACTCGATTCATACAAGTAACATTTGGGAATTCAATACACACGTGAGAGTGCACAGACGTCGACACACCATCTTTGGGCCCCAAAGTGTAAAATCTTGTTTGTTGGGCCTAGCTAGCCCAATGACCTGATCTTTAGGCCCGAAGACTTCAACCTTACGACTTGTTGGGTCTTACATGATCCAACACAGCGTAAAAGGACTTTCAATGGCTTTTATACTATTGGTCCCCAAGGGTCCTTTGGTACTCCTAGTAAAGTCGGTTATTCTAATGCGAGTCGGGTCAAGGGCCCTTCACACTCTTTTTATCCCCAACCGACTAACGGAGTTATCGAGGTCTTCGTGCCCTCTTTCTCTTCGGATGTGGGACTACAAGAAGTCAGGGCGGTTGGATTACATGAATAGTACGGACGACGCCTACGGGATCGTTAGTATAGTTGTAAACTGGTCGTTTGCGTAACGCGTGTTTATAGCAATTCACCATGCGCAATAATCTGACGTCGCCTGGAATCAATGACTTCACACGCCGCGATAGTACAACAACTACATGGAATTCAAAGTGTTAGGAAAACATCGGGTTTTCCTAGGGTTTTTCAATACATACGGTTTCGAAATGTATACAAGTTTAATGAACAATTTTTACAACTACAGAAACAAACAAGCATACTTATGGATCTTCACAAACTTTTTCATAAACTCTTTTCAGAAAATATCGGATTTTCTGGTAGTTTTTCAAAGCAATACAAAACGTTGTTTTTCAAATACCGCTTATGAACTCACCAACATTTTATATGTTGACGTTTTTCAAAATACATGTATTCTTAGGTAACAAGTAAACCAAAGGAAAAATGTACTCAATGATGGCTTGCAGTTTGTTTATCTATGAACCGAACAATTTTTTTTTGGGAATGTAATGCTAAGACAATGTACTCAGTGTAAACTTTCTCAGTTGTACTATATTAATGCATGGTGACGAATGATGTTATGTTTCATATATATTCAATGTTATGGTATTCAATGAAGTCACGACAGCCCCCGGACATTTCCGCCGTCTGGTTCGGGGGTGTGACAATATTACTAATGATATGAATGATCAAATGAAAATTTATATCTCATACCATGAGGCTTGGCTTGCGATGCAATATACACTGTTGTTGTTAAGGCGTATGAAAGAGGGTTCTTTTACCAAACTTCTTGCTTATTTCCACAATTTGGTCAAACATAATCCCGACACGGTAACACATATTTAAACAGATGGTGATAATCAGTTTGAGTTCTTGTATGTCGTACTTGATTGCTAAGTTAGTATTACTATATTTTATTATTGTTATTTTTATTTTGGTGTACTTAACTATAATCAGTATATTTGAATAGATATACAATGTATTGTAGGTAAGCTCTTTTGTCAATTGTTATCAGCCGACCCTTGTAGTAGATGGAGCCCACCTAAAAGGCGAGTTCAAAGGTACCATGTTACTTGCAGTTACTAAGGACGGACAAAACAAATATTACCGGTTGCATATGGTATATGCAAAAAATGAGTGTATAGATTCTTGGACATGGTTTTTTCAAAAATTACGTGATTGCGTAGGCAATATGGAGGATCTTACAATTATATCTGATAGGTCTACATCTATAGCGACATCTGTTGCCAGCATTTTTCCTCACGCTCATCACGGAATATGTGGTGATCATTTGTATTTCAACATAATAGCTAGATACGACAAGAGTAAGACTGTGACATCCCCAATTTTATGGCCGGAAAAGACCGATTTGTTTATGCTTTGTTTTTTAAAATCAGAGTAATCGTTTAAAGAAAATTGTTGCGGAATTTGTCCCCAAAATAAAATAAATATGATAAGAATTTATCAAAGCATTTCTAAAAGAAAAGTATTTTCATTATATAACAAAATCTCGGGATGTCATGTTCCAATACAGACACATAAGCATAAACAGAACTTACATTTATTTACACTAATGATTTACATCTCCTTTATTCTCTAAATGAAATATGTCTTCGTATTGATACCTGTGCTACAAAGAAAACTGAGTGGGTCAGGCTTGGGAGCCTGGTGAGCATATAGGGTTTTCAACCCACAATAATACATTTATTATATTCAATTATCAACAATCAACCCAAATACACATCCCCATTATCTTCTTTATTTATTAAGGTTTTACCCTAAGAATCGATTATACTTTCTTCATTCATTCCTAAGGGTTTACCTAAGGAACTGGCACACAGTCCATTTGCTACCACGGTTTATTCAACAGGAACTACGTTGCATAGTCACCAGGATTCATACAATTGGCACTACGTCTCATAGTCACCAGGGTTTACACAATAGGCACTACGTCTCATAGTCACATGGGTTTACACAAAAGGCACGAAGTCACATCGTCACCAAGGTTTATCAAATAGTCACGAAGTCGCATCGTCACCAAGGCTTACTCAATAGGCACGAAGTCGCATCGGAACCAACAATTTCATCTACCCATGTTCTACCCAACATTTTTGTAGATATAAATACAAACACAATTTAAATCACTTAACATCCGTATAAAAACATCAATTCCAAATCTATCTCAAATAGATAATTAATATATAACACATAGCACGTATTTTATAAATACTTCATATTTATGTGTAAGATGAAAGTGACTATACACTCACCTGATCAGAAGATGATCGGGCAGCACTACGGCTTGCAGAAGTAGTGTTTCTCCATAGATCTGGAAGATCTTCACAAAAACCGGCTCCTCGTGGGCAGCGCTTCAGGTCGGCAATAACGGTCTTCTGGATCCTCGGGGCTTCGGATCTTGCTTCGGGGCTCAGGAATAATACCGGGGCTTCGGGATATGATTGGCACGCAAATCGAGGCAAAAACATAGAGAGAAAGTAAGAAAAATCGCAAGGAAATGGCTGTTCTCGAGTTCTATTTATAGGCTGCTGGGTCCGGGATTACGCGGGGCGTAATCTCAAATTACGCAGGTCGTACTCAGTACGCGGGGCGTACTCGAGTTATGCAGGGCGTACTTTGACGTCATTGCGTGCGTCGACTGGTGGCACTCGAGTATTGGTCAGACAAGTTTCATCCGACTGAGTACGCGGAGCGTACTCAAATTACACTGGGCGTAATTGACTCGTCGAACTTCTAAATTGCGTACCTTTCGCATACAAGCTCCGTTTTGGACGTTCTTTATATCCACGTGAAGGTCAGACCATACTCTACAACTTTCATTTAGACTCCGTCGGCTAATTTTGACTTTATTTTTTATTAATTATTTTTAGAAGGCCGGGACAGAAAAACTTCGTTATAAATTCATAACTTCTTCGTCTGACGTCCTTTCTCGCCTAACTTTTCATCGTTTCGCTACTAACAACGAGATCTTCGATTCTCATTTAGATTGTTTCGGCTAAAAACCGCTCGATCTCAAATCGAGTATTTGGGTTGCATACCGCTAAGTCGAAACTTAGAAAAATCATAACTTCCTCATACGAAGTTAGATTTGGACGTTCTTTTGATGCACGCTCACGGTTTAACGAACTATACAACTTTCATTTAGATCACTAAGGCTAAATATCGCTCTAACGTAAATTCACTTTTTACGTCATTCAGCGTCATGTTGTTTCTGTCGCGAAACTTTGACAGGTCATAACTTCTTCGTTATAACTCGGATTTCGGCGTTCTTTATATGCACGGAAACCTTTTGACATATACTATAACTTGGTTGAGATTAATCCTTCTAAATAATCTTCCATAAAAAAGTCATTTTTTGATGCTTATCGACTTTAAAATGACTAGCCCTGATATACGGGCGTTACAATTATCTCCCCCTTAGGATGATTACGTCCCGAAATCATCAACGAAATAGGACTTGCATAATGTTTCCACACGTTATTTCTTCATCCTAGGTAATAACCGTAACTTCTATGTTTCCTCGAAAGAGTATTTAACTCTTATGGTTTTCTTGACCGCAGAAGATGCCTAATCTTGCATCTGCTTATCGTATCATGTTGTACTTTCAATCGTAACCTTCAAGTTGCCAAATAAGTCCTTATTGTGGACTCCTTCTTCTTCTTAGGATAAATACTTTTCTTTATCTATTGTAACAGACCGATGGGTCGTGCTCTAATGACCTCTCATCGAATGATGTAATGCTTAGACTCAGGTCTCTTAGAGTTAAATTCCAAAATGGAATATACTTTCCTTCATATTCTAATGTGATATAATCACATTTCAGCATGTAGCATTTCTGCCTACAAACTTCTTTTAACAACGAGCGCGACACTATCAATCACATTAACTTCAACCTTCTGACTTAAGTCAGATGTTACATCTAACTTGGTCCTCTAGACCACGTAACATACTCCTCGTAGTCGAACTCGAATTTAAACATGACCACTAGGGTCGGAACAAGAACCATCTTACTAGTCATTACCGAAACAATGGTAATGACATACCAGAATAAAATGGAATTAATCACTAGCTTCTTGGTAACCTTGTGACTTTCCCTGATCCAAGTGCGAGTCCTGTGCTTCTGGTAGTATATGCATCTACTACCTTTCACACCTACTCATACTCGTCCCAAGTATTGTCTCTCAGTCGAACCAAGTCACTATACAAAAATCACACAATCATTTAACTCATAAGGTATTAAAACCATAAATATCACATAAATATCAAAACCAGGGTTTACAATATAACTTGAAATGATTACACAAAAGTTCAAGTTCACCCTATACTATGCCTTTAATTGGCTACATCATAAGCTGATCCTTGGATATAAATTCCTCATCCTTGATTTGCTTCGTCGAGGATCATGTGGAATGCCATTGGCTGTGGCGGTGCCTTTTTCTTTGGGCAGTCTCTAGAAATATGCCCTTCCTTGTTACATCCTAGCACACCTTTTTGTTGGATGCACACTTGTTGGCGTAATTCCCCGTCTTCCCACATTTGTAGCAAGTCATATCCTCGCTACACTTCCCGAAGTGTTTCTTTTTACACTTCTCGCACCACTTAGCTTCATCTCTTCCTCCAGATTTCGAGAATTTGGTTTCTTTGTTGATTATTGAAGATCCTTCATGTTTCCTTTTCTCTCCAACTTTAGCTCTCTCCAGACCCTTTTCTTTTATTTGGGTTTCAACATTTTTGGCTGCCCAGATGGCGGCTTTCAAAGTGGTTGCTTGCTTGACTATCGGCCCAAAGTCCGCTGGTAATCCATTGGCAAACTTGTTGACCTTGGAAAGTTCAGTTGGAAGTAGGTATGGAATAAGCTTCATGTTTTCCGTAAAGCTTGTGGCGTATTCAGTGATGCTCAGTTTTCCCTTCTTCAGATTCTGGAACTCATTGTTGATTTCCAAGAGATCCTGCTCAGAGCAGTATTGCATTTTCAATTGTACCACGAACTCTTCCCAAGACATCTTGCTAGCTTCCCCCTTGGGCATCGAACCAGCCAGTAACTTCCACCAGCTCAGTACTCCAGATTTTAATAGAGGAGTTGCAAGAGCGGTCTTCTGTCTGTTACTACACTCGCAACTTTCAAACATCGTCTCCATCTCGGAGATCCAGTCCATGACTTGCACCGGCGTCGGGCTCCCAGATAGACACTGTGGTTTGGATGCCATGAAATCCTTGTATTTACATCCTCTTCCATCATTTCCTCCATCATAATTGTTTTGTCTAACAATTGGTGGGATGGCTTGACCAACGGTACCACTGAAGTTTCCACCTTCCGATGGCCCTCCATTCACTTCGGGCTCTTCAACTTGGATTGAAAGTTCTTCACGATTTTGTTGAAACAGACGTCTAGTTTCTTCCATCTGACGATCCAACATCTTCTGAATCATCAATTGTACACCAGCCATTATTATCGGCTCAGGTGCTGCTACTACGACAGGTATTTGCTCAATCACGGGTGGTTGATTCCTGTTTTCATCAGCATTTCCAACTCCACTTCTTGTTCTCACCATTTTTGATCTACACACCGAATAAGGTGAAATCAGATCCTCATTCACGATAGCTATTCAAATCGTCCTTATCACTCCGAAACGTTTATATGCTAGTTCTAATATCGTAGCCATACGCTTAGAATCCTAAACACATAAGGTTTCCAAATCCGGTCGGCAACAGACCATAGACCCGAACAAATAATAGCATCAATATAGTTATCACACAAAACATTTTGCACATAAAAGCATTTTAGGCATCATTCCTAAAATAAACTAGTGCTTGTGTCAATTTAGGTGTACTACCTAACATATTTTAGACACACTCCTCACAATCATTACTTAGCATTTTGAGTTGAAGTCTAGAAATTTCCTACAAATTCCTAGTTCGCTTAAACTAATGCTCTGATACCAACTGTGACATCCCCAATTTCATGGCCAGAAAAGACCGATTTGTTTATGCTTTCTTTTTAAAATCAGAGTAATCCTTTAAAGAAAATTGTTGCGGAATTTGTCCCCAAAATAAAATAAATATGATAAGAATATATCAAAGCATTTCTTAAAGAAAAGTATTTTCATTATATAACAAAATCTCAGGATGTCACGTTCCGATACAGACACATAAGCATAAACAGAACTTACATTTATTTACACTAATGATTTACATCTCCTGTATTCTCTCAATGAAATATGTCTTCGTATTGATACCTGTGATACAAAGAAAACTGAGTGGGTCAGGCTTGGGAGTCTGGTGAGCATATAGGGTTTTCAACCCACAATAATACATTTATTATATTCAATTATCAACAATCAACCCAAATACCCATCCCCATTATCTTCTTTATTTATTAAGGTTTTACCCTAAGAATCGATTATACTTTCTTCATTCATTCCTAAGGGTTTACCTAAGGAACTAGCACACAGTCCATTTGATACCACGGTTTATTCAACAGACACTACGTCGCATAGTCACCAGGGTTCATACAATTGGCACTACGTCTCATAGTCACCAGGGTTTACACAATAGACACTACGTCTCATAGTCACCTGGGTTTACACAAAAGGCACGAAGTCACATCGTCACCAAGGTGTATCAAATAGGAACGAAGTCGCATCGTCACCAAGGCTTACTGAATAGGCACAAAGTCGCATCGGAACCAACAATTTCATCTACCCATGTTCTACCCAACATTTTTGTAGATATAAATACAAACACAATTTAAATCACTTAACATACGTATAAAAACATCAATTCCAAATCTATCTCAAATAGATAATTAATATATAACACATAGCACGTATTTTATAAAATACTTCATATTTATGTGTAAGATGAAAGTGACTATACACTCACCTGATCAGAAGATGATCGGGCAGCACTACGGCTTGCAGAAGTAGTGTTTCTCCATAGATCTGGAAGATCTTCACAAAAACCGGCTCCTCGCAGGCAACGCTTCGGCTCGGGAATAACGCTCTTCGGGATCCTCGGGGCTTCGGATCTTGCTTCGGGGCTCGGGAATAATACCGGGGCTTCGGGATATGATTGGCACGCAAATCGAGGCAAAAACTTAGAGAGAAAGTAAGAAAAATCGCAAGGAAATGGCTGTTCTCGAGTTCTATTTATAGGCTGCTGGGTCTGGGATTACGCGGGGTGTAATCTCAAATTACGCAGGGCGTACTCAGTACGCGGGGCGTACTCGAGTTACGCAGGGCGTACTTTGACGTCATTGCGTGCGTCGACTGGTGGCACTCGAGTATTGGTCAGACAAGTTGCATCCGACTGAGTACGCAGGGCGTACTCAAATTACGCTGGGCGTAATTAACTCGTCGAACTTCTAAATTGCGTAACTTTTGCATACGAGCTCCATTTTCGACGTTCTTTATATCCACGCGAAGGTCAGAACATACTCTACAACTTTCATTTAGACTCCGTCGGCTAATTTTGACTTTATTTTTTATTAATTATTTTTAGAAGGCCGGGACAGAAAAACTTCGTTATAAATTCATAACTTCTTCGTCTGATGTCCGTTCTCGCCTAACTTTTCATCGTTTCGCTTCTAACAACGAGATCTTCGATTCTCATTTAGATTGTTTTTGGCTAAAAACCGCTCGATCTCAAATCGAGTATTCGGGCTGCATACCGCCAAGTCGAAACTTAGAAAAATCATAACTTCCTCATACGAAGTTAGATTTGGACGTTCTTTTTATACACGCTCATGGTTTAACATGATGAGATTAAAACTTAATCTTGTAGATCGATTAGATCTTAAATAGGTGAATAAATATTTAAACAGTAAGAACGAATGCAAAATAAAGAACAACTCAACGATGAATCAAACGTGTCGAATGATTAAAACAAAATCCTCAGAAGAGCTCGATTAAGAACATCAACTGTAGAGGATTGGTAGGTTTACAAGAACGATCAAAGAAATCTGTAAATACTATCGTTATGCTCTAGATCAATCGTTAACCTAATATGCATGCTAGCATATACTTATATAATAAACATAATGGGCTCTCGGTTGGACAGGCCCAAACCGGAATACAAATTAAATAAACAAATAGCCGAGCCCGAAGACGCAACCCTTGAACAAATCTTCAACCCAACAATCTCCCCCTTTGCGTCAATTGGAGCGAGATCTTCATTTGTTACTTGGGCCAGCAGCGGAGGCAGGTACCTTCTTCTTCACGGTGTTAAACAGACGAGAGATAAGAGCCAGAATCGTCTGCCTAAACCTGATGTACCACTGGATCATGTCATTGAAGTACTTAACATCATCCGCTGAATTCTCTTTACACCTTCGAATGATCGATAACACATGCTCTAGACAAGCAGTGGTGTAAAGATGTTTGTCAGCTAAAGCAAAGAGACATTTCTGTCCTTCTGCTCTAGTGAACATAACCGAATTGTGTCTCGGGTCGATCTTGCCCATTTTCATCTGATTGAGATCACTGACCGATCCCACAGGAGCTATCTTCGGTTTCTTCTTGAAGACAGTGGCTACCTCCTGATCCATAAGGGCAACCTCCATGATATAACAGATAATCATCCTCTTGATATGGTCTATAATCGGACCATATTCAGCTTCATTTGTCAAGAGAATGTTATGCAGAACGATCCAATCATGAGGATTTAAGTTCGGTAGATCTGCCAGGGAAATATGATGTGCAGTTCTTGCAGATCCTCGAATCACCTTGAACCGAACATTGATGAATCTCCCTTCGGTGTAAGGCTTCAGTACCCGGACGTTCACTATCTTCTGGGCACTCCAAGTTAGATACTGAGGACGAGCAGCCTTCAGATAGAAGTCGATGAGCTCCCTATCAACCTCAGGGTTTGGATGAGGGATTTCATAAATATTTGAGAAGGCGTGGAAGATAAACGCCTTTCGAGTCAGCGGCATGTCGAACTGCGAATCGACAAAATTATAGCAGTCGAATGAGATAACCGGCTCGAGCCATAGGATGCTAGGAGTATCTATGGCCTCCTTAATCATTCGCTCCCGAGTCCAGGCAGGGAAGAGAGTCTTCCTGCTCTCGAGGAGATCGTGGGCTTCCTTCTGCTTGCGTTCGACTTCTTCAGCCTCTCGCGCCACACGATTAACATCATCATCAACATTGCGACTGTTCTTTCGTTTCAACAAGTCAGCAATGGTTTCATCATCTTCATCATCATCTTCTTCCTCAGCTATGTTTTTCCCTTTATCCTTCACACCCGAACCCGAAGCTTGAGCAGTCGGAGTTGGGTCAGTTGTGTGAGTAGCTTTGGAGGAAGGAGGTGGTTTCGATCCGGACTTTACTTCTCCCCCTTGTTTCGGATCGGACACGAAACTAGGTAAACCTTCGATTTTGCTGAGAAGGTCCATGGCAGGAGCAAGTTTTTCAGCAAGGGTTCGCCTCACCGAATGATTGAGTATTGGATCGTGTGCTTCTAGGATGTTTGATAGTGCAGCGTGTACATCCGAAACACATGTTTTATTACCTCTCGTTTGGATCGAAGAGCTTCAAGCTGTTGCTGTGAGTTTGAAAGCTGAGTGCTCTTGACCTTAAGGGCGGTGGTTTTGCTTGCCAGAACGTCCATCAATGAGTTTTCAGTTGCGAGATCCTCCTGAAGCTTAGCGAGGCGCTCATCAATGGAGGCACGAAGGGCCGAGTTGTCATCGCTTAAGGATTGGCGAAGTGTAGCGAACGAGGTCAACTCCGTTGAGACAAACTTTGCCAATTGCAGAACAATCGGTTCCAAAGTTGTCTTGGTGGCGTCTGCGCTTTCTTGTAAGGACTGCAACAGAATAGAAGCGTCTGAGAATAGTTTATCGACTTTTGCGGTTGCTGCCTCACAGGCTTTTGTGGAGGCGTCTATAGCGGCAGTGGCTGAGGCTACCGAATCATGCTGAGCCCTAGAGAGAGCATCAACAATCTTCTGAAGAGCAGCTTCAGAGAGAGAGGACTGTTGGTTGGAAGATGAGGCAAGAAGTAGATCAACCTTCTCGTTTAGCTCCTTCAGATGTTTCTTTGTCACTGGAGCATCATCCTCTTCGTCACTTTGAACCTGAAACGGACTATAGTAGACCGAATCGAAGGTCATATTGTCACCGCCAAGAAACGGGTTATCTCCATCAGAGGCATGATCTGGAGATGGTGGGGTTGGTGAAGCTGGGGGTGTGGTTGTTTGGGTAGGTTCAGGTTGAGTGTGGGGTGGGGTAGTTTCGGGTGGTGGTTGAGTATGGGTAGGTTCGGTTGTATGCTGGGTTTCGGTTTGAAGTGGTTCGGTTACGGGTGGTGTTTCGGTTGCGGTTGTGAAAATGGGTGGTGGTATAGGGAAAGAGGTTGGTGGAATAGTGGTAGTGGGGGTTATGGTCGAAATGGAAGTAGGGATGGTTTGAGGAGGTGAAGGAACTGGTGAGACATGAATGTCCATGTCGGGGGTAGGTGATCAGGGTGGGGTGTTGCCTCTTTGAGGGGTTTTGCCTCCTTGAGAGCCGTCCGAATCCGAACTCTCGCCTTCTGAATCACTCGAAGAAGAAGGGATAAAAAGCTTTCGCTTCGGTTGAGTCTTCCTCCTCTTCGGTTGTGGTGACTGTGTAGGTTTTGTTTGTTTCCTCTTCCTGGGAGAAGGACCTTCAGGAGCTTGGGTCACTTGCTTCCCTTTTTCTGCCTTTTTGCCCCTGTTCACTGGTTTGTCAGCATCGTGGATGGACTTGAGCATTTCCGGTGTGAGTTCCCTTGGCCCTAACTGTTTGAACTCCTTGATCGTCCTGATGATCCTACTGTCAGAAGGAACATCACCGTACATTGTCTCCGGAATAGAGCCAATGAAAGAGAACTTGGACGCATCAGAGACAATGATCTTCTTGGTATGAAACGTACCGATTGAAGACATCGATGCACCTGCAGGAGTGGGGACGTCGAACTTATCCATTGCCCACTTTGTAATGAGAGTCCAGAACCGGGCATACGACACCTCAGAATGTCGTGATGAAGAAGAAAGGCTTTGGATGAGCTGTTGCCAGAGGACCAACCCAAAGTCTAAGTTGACTCCGTTGTAAACTGCATACATGATCGACAAGAAAAGTCGACTAGTACCGTCGGATCCTGAGCTCCGTTCCGACAAGCCCTTGAAGAGGACTGTGAACATGCCGTTCCACTGCGGCGACAAGCAGGATTTCTTGAACTTTGCGATGGAGATGAGCACCTCCATGTACCCCATATTGTAAAACATACTGTAAAGAAGACCCACCGGAATCGTCTCCGGATTGATTCTTGAAGAGTCAGCAGCAAACCCTAGCAGAGTGCAGAATTGCTGCCTTGAACTTGAGGTCTTGTGATCAGCAACCTCAAAGAACACCCGCTCAACTGCTTTGTCGTAATAAGCAGTCGCATACACCTGCGAGAGCATCGTCATGGGCACAGACTCAACCCGTGATAGTGCAGGAGCGATTTGCGAGTACTTCAAGCACTCGATGATTGGAAACATGTAAGAATCATACGCCTGCGGTGTTAGGTCAATCACCAAGCATTGTTGAGGACGAATGGGAAGGATTTGTGAGGTGGAATGGACGGATGAAGATTCCGCCATTGTTGAAGGTAGAAGAAGATGAACAGTAAAGCTTTTCCGAGTTTGTGCTCTCTTGTAAATTTTGAAGCAGTAAAGAGGTAAATGGAAGTATTGACTGCCTTTTATAGTGGGTAAGAGGAGAGAGAAAAATCGTTTCAAATCTTCTATGGAAATACGTAAAGGTTTCCGGAATGACAGATGCGTGACAGTTAAGGCATGCGATGATCACGTAGGAGAGCGAGTGTCAGATTCCTAGGATCACGCCGCCCAACAAGCGCCGTTTCAGAATAAGCCGTTTCAAATCCTCACGCGCCTTTAAATGCCAGAAGAGTGTCGCTTGAGATTCGCACACGCGTCCACAATGTCAGCAAAAGAATGGGCGTTTCAAATTCACACGCGCCCCTTTTGAATTTTTACCACCGGTTGAAATTCAATCCTTTTATTTCCCGCCTGAGTCAGCAACCTTTCGTCTTATCTTGTAAATCGCATCTTTTGAATAAACTGCCCACGTGGATGATTTTTGACCACATCTTGATAATTAACCACCAAAGCAATAAAACAGCCTGTAATAATTAGTAACAGAATTTTTGGAAAATCAAAGATTTTCGTGCTAAGAGTGTAAAAAATAAAAGAAATAAAGCAACTCTGTGTGGGAATAAATGTGATGTCAATAATGACACGAAACTAATGATCCCGGGCACGAATCTCTTCCTTTAAAGTCAAGATAGACCTTAAAGTGTTAATGTGGATTCCCGTTGAATTACGATCAAACACTTTTTAAGAAGTGTTGAAAGGTTTCTTTTAATTAGGCTACTTTAGGGTGGCTTTCGCTTTGATGCAACAGTTCTAATCTTGAAATAAGAAAGAAAGTGATCAAAGTACTTGTGAGACCGGTGTAGTCTATTGAACAAGTAGGTAGGAATTAAGTGTAAGTTGGCTTGGAAAAGTATGAAATCTCAGAGAAAAAAAATTAAAAACTGGATCCCAAGGGAAGAAACGTTATGGTGTATAACAATTTCATAGGAATCACACAAAATAAAATTTGAGATTTCATGAAGGTACATTCGTCAATTCTTTGGTGAAAACTTGAGCAAATTAATTGTTCACCGTCAATTTAGATTTGGTGTTGGATTTTGGGTTTCACTCAGCTCGTAGTGACACGAAACTAAGATCATAAACACAGATGTTGTGTAACCATAAACCTCAGTGGTAATTTCTGAGAGTCTCAAGGGTTACGTTGATGAAACGAATGTAATGGAGAAATGTAATGGAGATGGTGTAAGAAAACATAGTACCTCTGCTGCGAAATAAAGGACCAAGCAGAAAACTCTTATCTCATGTGAGAAGAGAGTGAGGTAGCTCACGATTACAATAAATGTGGTAGCCTTATTGGGAAGACAAGGTTTGTTTATACCAGGTCCTGAAGGCTATTATTTAAAATCTTATGAGGCTTGGGACACATACAGCAGCATGCTTCTAGGGACACTTAAGTAATCCAACAAGTATATCCCCATAAATGAACGAACACACAAACAAAAATAAGAGAGAAAAATATTTTTGGAGTTTTTGAAATATATTAAAATAAAAAATAAATAAAAAAAGAAAAATAAGACTTAGAAAGAGAAATAAAACTTTGGAAAAAATAAAGAAACCGAACCCGAACGTTCGGTTGGTTTCGGTTCCAGAAAATTTTGAAAAACCGAACCCGAGCGTTCGGTTGGTTTCAGTTCCAGAAAATTTTGAAAAACCGAACCCTTGGTTTCGGTTCCAGAAAATTTTGAAAAACCGAACCCGAGCGTTCGGTTGGTTTCGGTTCCAGAAAATTTTGAAGAACCGAACCCGAACGTTCGGTTGGTTTCGGTTCAACAAAATTTTGAAAAACCGAACCCGAACCTTCGGTAGGTTTCGGTTTTGGAAAATTTTAAGAAAACCAAGGAATTTAGACATGCAATCAGAAACTACTTTTTAACAATAAGATAAACAACTTTGTACAAGAAATATACAACCAAGAAAAACTACCTTTGAAGTGATGAGCGAGTCAAATGGTTTAACCGAACCCGAACGTTCGGTTGGTTTCGCTTCTTACGTTTGAGGTTGAGAGGTAGAGTGAGGTACTGACTCTGATTCCATCATACCTAGCCCTTGCAATATTCTGTTGAATGATGCTTCAGGAAGAGCTTTGGTAAAGACGTCAGCCAGTTGATCAGTGGTTCTTACGAAATGAACTTCGACGTTTCCATCTTCCACGTGATCTTTGATGAAGTGATACCTTAGTGCTATGTGTTTGGTTTTAGAGTGTTGCACTGGGTTATGACAGATCCTAATTGCACTTTTAGAGTCACAATATAGTGGGATCTTCTTCATATTGAGTCCATAGTCTCGAAGTTGACTCTGGATCCAAATCACTTGAGAGGTGCAGGATGCAGCGGCTATATATTCCGCTTCGGCAGTAGACAATGACACACACGTTTGTTTCTTGGATTGCCAGCTAACCAACTTCCCGTCAAGGAATTGACATCCACCAGTTGTGCTTTTTCTGTCGAGTCCACATCCTCCAAGATCAGCATCTGAATAGGCTTGAACGAAGAAGCCTGAGTTGGAAGGATACCATAGACCTAAGGATGTGGTTCGCTTGAGATAGTGTAAAATATTCTTCACTGCAAGCATGTGAGGTTCTCGTGGGTTTGCCTGAAATCGAGCACAATAACACACAGAAAACATGATGTCAGGCCTGCTAGCAGTAAGATACATTAGTGAGCCTATCATTTGACGATAGAGAGTGATATCGACAGCCGGTTTGTCTAGAGATGGAGTTAGCTTGGTGCCGAATGCCATTGGGACTTTGACTTTGGAGTCTCCCATCATACCAAACTTTACTAGGAGAGTCTTCATGTAAGCTTCCTGATTGATAAAGATGCCTTCGGGTCCCTGTCTAATATTTAAACCAAGGAAAAAGTTAATAGGACCCATTGAGCTCATTTCAAATTTAGTCTCCATCAGCTTTCTGAATTCAGCTGTTAGGCTGGGATTCGTAGAGCCAAAGATGATGTCATCGACATAAATTTGAACTATCATAAGGTGGTTACCTTCCTTTTTGCGAAAGAAGGTTGGGTCAACCGAACCTTGTTTGAATTTAGACATCTTTAAGAAGTTAGTTAGCGTTTCATACCAGGCTCTCGGAGCTTGTTTAAGGCCATACACAGCTTTATCCAGAATATAGCAATGATTTGGATACTTTTCGTTCACGAACCCAGGAGGTTGCTCCACATACACGGTTTCTTCGAGTTCTCCATTAAGAAATGCACACTTGACGTCCATTTGGAAAACTTCAAAGTTTTTGTGGGCAGCGTAAGCAAGAAAGATTCTTATAGATTCCAGCCTAGCTACAGGAGCGAAAGTCTCTTCATAATCAATGCCTTCCTCCTGACAATATCCCTTAACCACTAGACGAGCCTTGTTCCATATAACATTCCCTTCCTTGTCCATTTTATTCCTAAAGACCCATTTGAGACCAACAACCGAGGTATCTTGAGGAGTTGGAATCAGGCGCAAGACTTTGTTCCTTTCAAATTCGTTCAGTTCGTCTTGCATTGCTTGAACCCAATCGGAGTGATCGAGAGCAGTGTTAACTGTCTTCGGTTCAACTTTTGATACGAATGAGTTGAACATACAAAACTCAACCTTTGAAAATAAGGATGTCTGTTTTGCCTTCAGTTGTGATCGGGTCAGAACCTTTTCGGATACATCACCAACCACTTGAGAGATAGGATGATCTCTGGTCCATTTGGTAAGAGGAGGGTAATTTGGATCAAAGGTGGGGTCTAGTTCAGCGTTGATCATTTCTTCTGGTTCGGATTCGCTTTCGTAGTCGAGCATCATATCACCATGCTCCCCCTCGATTGATGTGCTATTAGAAACTTGAGGTTCAGAGGTTTCTTGTGGTGCTGGACTTTCAGGCGTTGACGCACCTTCGGTTGGAGAAGAACTTTCGGTTGGAGAAGCACTTTCGGATGCAGTTGTAGAACTTGGCTCCCCCTCGACATGTGAGCTTGGCTCCCCCCTCGACTGAAGCATTGTTGGATGGAGGTTCATCAGAAGTCGATCCTCCTTCATTCATTCTCCTGGCAGCTTCTTCGACAATTTGTTTCATATGGTCTACCTGGTTGTCTGCTGCTCCTGCTTCTGAGAGAGTAGCTTTCTCTGGTTCGTCAAATAGCGCCATAAACTTCTCGAATAGATTAGCGATCGAGATTGTGACCTGGCCAGTTTGAGGAAAGATTTCCCCGGCGGTATCTTCTTTGGTCTGTAGCTTTTTGACATAGCTATCGTCAAAGGTCACGTAATATGTTTCTTCGATTTTTCTCGAACGCTTGTTGAGGACTCTGTATGCTTTGGATGTGAGAGAGTAGCCCAGAAAGATTCCCTCGTCGGCTTTGACATCGAACTTGTTGCGGTGTTCTTTAGAGTTAAAGATGAAACACCGTGAGCCGAACACATGGAAAAATTTCACATTGGGCTTTCTGTTGTTTAGTATCTCATAAGGTGTGAGCGTGAATCGCTTGTTGAGATAGGACCTGTTCTGTGTAAAACAAGCAGCAGAAATAGCATCAGCCCAAAAATAAAGAGGTAAGGAAGCGAAACTTAGCATAGTTCGGGCAGCTTCACACAAAGATCGGTTTCGTCTTTCAACTATTCCGTTCTGTTGAGGTGTGTAAGGAGCTGAGAAGTTGTGACTTATTCCCTTTTCTGCTAGAAATTCTTCAAATTCCCTGTTCTTGAATTCCATACCATTGTCGCTCCTGATGTTGTGAACGACCTTCTTGAGCTGTACTTCAATCTGCTTGATGAACACTTTCAGCTTACGAGTCGCTTCAGATTTGAGCTTTAGAAAGAACACTCATGTAAATCGTGAAAAGTCATCAACAATGACAAGAATATACTTGTTACCACCGATGCTTTCGATAGATGATGCACCACACAAATCAATATGAAGTAATTCGAGTGGTTCAACAACTTTTGTGTTAATTACTGATGGATGACTTTGATGACTCTGCTTCCCCATTTCGCATGCAGCACACAAATGATCCCTGTCGTACTTGAGAAGTGGAAGGCCCCAAACATGACCTCCAGTGACAAGTCTGTTGATATCTTTAAAATTGAGATGAGAGAGTCTTCGGTGCCACAACCAGCTTTCGTCAGATTTAGCTTTTGATAACAAGCATATAGTTGGGTTTCCTTTGATGGGTTTAAGGTTTAGAGGAAACATTTCACCCTTTCGCTCCGACTTGAGAATTACTTTTTTTTGTCTTTTTCTCAATAATTCAGAACCTTCATCATCGAATGAGACTTTGAGACCTGTACCTCCAACAAGCTGAGATACACAGATGAGGTTGTGTTGGAGTCTTTCCACATAAGCCACCTTCCCTATAGTGAAATCACCATTAGTTATCATTCCGTATCCCTTTATGGTGCCGAAAGAATTGTTTTCAAACTTGACATTGCCACCATTTGTAAGAGATTTGTATTCCCTGAGCTCCTCTTTTCTCCCTGTCATGTGACGTGAGCAGCCACTATCGATGTACCATTCTTCGTCAAACTGCTCGTCACTTATAACCTGCAAAAGTTAAGCAGATTTAGGAACCCAGAGTTTCTTGGGTCCTCGTGAGCTTTTCATGGGAACAGGAATAGTAAGAGAGATGTCAACAAGATATGTTCGTTTTATAAGTGTTGTTTCATCTTTCCTTTTAATGGTAAAAACTTTGATTTTATTAGGATTAGGTGCGTTCGGTTTAGACTCTGGTTTGGATGCATCAACCTTCTGTTTGCCTTTTTGTTCAGCTGACGAATGAGATTTTTGGGAATGAACAGAATGAGCTTTAGAGCTAGATGGAGATGAATTGGAAGAATTAGAAGAATTAGATAAATGAGAAGGAATGGAGTTAGATTGAGATGACTTCTTGACTGGAGACTCTAGGCGACCCTTTTGCTTTTGATTATTGGTGGGACTGACCTTAGAGTTTTGATCTCTTTTAACTTCAGAACCGAACCTTTGCTTTCGGTTGAAGCAGTTCTCTGAACCGGACCTATGCTTTCGGTTGGAGTCATTCTCAGAGCCGAACCTTTGGTTTCGGTTGGTATTCTCTTCTGAACCGAACCATGGCTTTCGGGTGTCATTATCTTCTGAACCGAACCGTGGCCTTCGGTTGTTGTGGCTCTCATGCTTTTTGACAGGATTGTTCTCAAACTTCAGATTCTTGTCTTGATGTGAGAAATATGCATTCTGGGATTGCCAGAATTGTTTCCTTTCAGAGAGATTCTTCCTGTATCTCTGGTTCCTTTCACGTTTCAGATTCCTCATCTGCTTCGGTTGATGATGAATATTGGTTTTCCTTTTCGGTTTCTCCTTAGCAGGTTCACTTTGAGCTATGGGAGTTTCACTTTGAACTGAGGAACTAGAAGGAATGTCTTCTTTTGCCGAACTTCTATTCTCTTGAGGAATGTCTTTCGTACCACTAGTACTTGGCACATCGAAATTATCTGGCTTGTTCAGAGGTTCTGGTATGTATCTACCTTTACTAATCCATGAAGTCCTTTCTGACAAGCCTACCGTTTCATCTGCATTATCGATTGGTGCTGACCAGAAGAACTCATCACATCCACCAGCATTGTCTTCGTTTACAATAGCTGTGAGTTCAGCAGTCTGATGTTCGGTTACTCCAGTGACCTTGTACACTTGATTTGGAGTGGTCTGGACCTTTTGATAGACAACCGCTTTCTCTACTAAGATCGGGGACTTTTGTTGGGACAATCGAGCAAACTCCACTGAATTTTCAGAAATTAGATTCTTGTGGTTTTCAGGTTCGTTTTTTACAAATTCTGAGCAGTCAACCGTGTCCTCTACAGAAATTTCACTCATGTTGTCGTCCTCATTAAGCTCAGATGCATTTTCAACATCAATTTTGTTTTCTGAGCTCAGGTTGGCGTTTAAAGAGTCAAATTTTTGTATGGTTTCGGTTCTCAGTTTAAGTCTATCATTTTCATCCAAAAGATTTTTAAGCATGTTCTTGTGGTCCTTGGATTTAATGAAAGATTCTATTTTGTCCAGTCCATACATGTAGGTCGGATTGACGTCATCAGATGATATCACACTCTCACAATTATAAGCTTCGGCATCGATTTCATCCTCCTTAAACTCAAGGAAGGGCAAAATCATGCGATGGATCTTTTGGCCTATTTCACAGTCCAAGTGAAGCTGAGTAATATTAGAATAAAGACGTTTTGCAATTAAACAAAAAACATTCCGCTGTTTTAACAACTTTAAATTGTCTTTTTGTAAATAAATGTTTTCGTCTTTTATTTTAACTAATTCAGACTCCTTCAACTCGATCCACATGCGCCGCTCCTCACTCTTCGAAGACACCCTGCTTAATTGATCAGTTATGTTAGAATTGGTGACTCGAGTTTGAGTTAAGCTACTATCTAGATGAGAAATTCTTGTATTAACATCTTTTAGTTCTTTCTCATATGAGGATTGTGGTATTTAAATGAAATGAAAACCGATTGTACCTTCTTTATCAGTTCATCAAGCTCATTGAACTGCTGGTTGAGTGGTTTGGCCGTAAAGCACATGTCCTCCTGCCCCTTCGGTTCATTGCTTCTACCATCAGTGTTGTATCCCCTCATCTGAGATACATCAGACACCATGAAGCATCTTCCTCCACTACTCTCCTCCTTTGCCACATAAGCCTTTCCATGAGTAGGCTTCCTCACTTCATCGTCTTCTGAGTCGGTAGACCAAACTTCCACGCTACCGAACTCGTCATCAGCAACCGAACCCTGCACAATAAGAACATTCATGGAAGGGTTAGCGGTAGACTTCTTCTTTCTCATCTCATCGAGCCTTTTCTGCAGCATAGCTTCCTCATCCTTTTCATCATCCTTTTCAGCCATCTTTTTAAGGAGACAATCTTTAGCATAGTGGTTTTTCCCACCACAGTAGTAACAGCTTACTCCAGAATCACCATCCACCTTCGGTTCCTTCTTGGGCTCTTCAACCTTCGGTTCATTGTTAACTTTTTCTGAACTATAACTCCCCTGCCAGTTTTGGTTTTTATTGCTGGGGAATCTCTTCTTTATGAACCTCTTGGGGTTAGACACCATCATAGCATAATCCTCAGACGTGAGGTCATACTCCTCCAAGTTAAGGTCTTCATCCTCCATCACAGCTTTACTTTTTGACAGAAGGGCCAGTGAACCAAGGCTTGAAACAACGTTCTTCTCCTGCATCACAATCTTCTCCTGAGACTTGAGAATACCCACCGGTTTTGCCAAAGAATATGATTTAAACTGCTCATGGGCTTTGACTGTTGACACCACTGCTCTCCATTCTGACCTTAGACCATTTAAGAACGTAACCTTCTGCTCGATAAGCTTCCTTTCAATGTCATGTTTGATCATCCTGCTAAGAAGATGATTGAAGCGATCGAACGTCTGGGTCACGGTTTCTTCGGCTCCTTGCCTGAATTCTCCAAACTCAGATAAGAGCAAGGTTTGGATAGAATGTTCAAGATCCTCGTCTGTAGAATACAGTTCGCGAAGTCTATCCCAAACTTCCTTTGCCGTTGTGCATGAGCTGACCAACCTGAAGGTGTCGGACTGAAGGGCGAATCTTATCAATCTTAACGCCTTGATATTACACTGAAATTTATCCTTTTCATCTTGTGCAATATCTTTGACATCCTTTAGCAGATCGTTATACTCCTTTTGAGTTTTAACAATTCTTGATGTTGCAGAATGAGAAAAAGGTCCATTAATGATTGCTTCCCATATGAGGTATCCATTATCCTCAGATCCTATAACGTAGTCTTCAAAGTGATGCGCCCAGACTTCATAATCATGGGTATATAGGATTGGAATCTTCGTGGTTGAACCGATGCTGTTGGAAATATTGATGGGGTTTGATTGCGACTCGTCCATTATGATCGAAAAACCTTGTTAAAGATCAGACTTGTAATAAATCAGATTATGGCAAAACAATAAATATCAAAATACGTCAATAATGAGATGATGGCTCAATAAATATCAGTGATTGCGGAATAACCCTAATTGAAACCTTTTCACAGAAAAGATGTGTATCGATTACACAGCCTCCTGCTTTGATACCAATTGATGAGATTAAAACTTAATCTTGTAGATCGATTAGATCTTAAACAGGTGAATAAATATTTAAACAGTAAGAACGAATGCAAAATAAAGAACAACTCAACGATGAATCAAACGTGTCGAATGATTAAAACAAAATCCTCAGAAGAGCTCGATTAAGAACATCAACTGTAGAGGATTGGTAGGTTTACAAGAACGATCAAAGAAATCTATAAATACTATCGTTATGCTCTAGATCAATCGTTAACCTAATATGCATGCTAGCATATACTTATATAATAAACATAATGGGCTCTCGGTTGGACAGACCCAAACCGGAATACAAATTAAATAAACAAATAGCCGAGCCCAAAGACGCAACCCTTGAACAAATCTTCAACCCAACATAACGAATTCTAAAACTTTCATTTAGATCACTAAGGCTAAATATCGCTCTAACGTAAATTCACTTTTTACGTCATTCAGCGTCGTGTCGGTTTTGTCGCGAAACTTCGACAGGTCATAACTTCTTCGTTATAACTCGGATTTCGGCGTTCTTTATATGCACGGAAACCTTTTGACATATACTACAACTTGGTTAAGATTAATCCTTCTAAATAATCTTCCATCAAAAAGTCATTTTTTGATGCTTATCGTCTCTAAAATGACTAGCCCTGATCTACGGGCGTTACAAAGACAGCCAAAGGAATTTTTTGGGAGGCTTGTAGAGCGTATACAGTTAATGGTTATAATGTTGCTATGGACCTTATGAAAAAGATAAAAGAACCAGTATGGGAATACTTACAAAGTGTAAATCCTGAAACTTGGTCTAAGGCACATTTTTCAGGCAACCGATACAATATTATGTCTTCCAACAGTGCAGAGTCTATATGCATTATCTAGACATGCACGTAAGGTGTTGATACTGATGTTGATCGACTTTTTTTTTTTGCAACAATGCAAAAGTGCTGGTTTCAAAGACGTAACTTTGTAGGTAGTAAGTTGTAATATTAGTGTTTGTGTTAATCGTTATTGATCTTAACTGTGTAATTTTCTCTATTTTTTTAGCAGAAACAACAACAACATTCACCCATTGAGCCGATGATATTGTAAAACAAAATAAAAATACTTTTAGTAATTGGGATATTCGCATGATCTCAAGTAAGAAATGTGAGGTCAAAAAGGGAGACAAAATGTCATTGTTGATTTCCATCAAATGACATGTACATGTAGGATTTGACAACTTGACGTCATACCTTGTGATCATATCATAAGAGTGCTAATAGTCAACAATTATCAAGACTGCTCGATGTATGCATTAAAAGCTTACCATACTAAAACATTGAGGAAAACATATGAGGAATCAGTAAACCCTTTGCCAAAGCCATTCGAATGGGAGATCACTAATGTTAGATGACCTATAATGGATAAACGTCAGCTAGGCAGGCCTAGAAACACAAAACACATTCCATCCCAGGGTGAGGGTCCAATAAAAAAGAATGTTCTACATGCGGTCAAACAGGACACACGAGAAAAAATTGTTCTGGAAGGGCGTCCAACAGTTGAGCAAGTTGCACGAGAATTTCTACACATAAGAAACAATTAATAGTCTTATTAGTCTTTTTGATCCATTCTTCATGCTCTTTGATTTTTTTTATTAATCTTTGTACATTCTTAATCTTATTTGCATTCAAATGCATTAACTTTACGACGTTCACTGAGAAGTCGGGACAACTCTTTATCCTATTTTTGTTGTTCTTCATCCCTTTTCAATTCTTGAAAAGTTTCATCTAACATATATGGGCCTTCCAAAGAGGGTGTAACAAAGAGGTCGACTTGATCACAGTAGTAAAAATATACTTCGTCGCATGAGCAAGTTTCAAACTTTGAGGATGAACTCATAATAAAGTTGAGATTATATATAGTATTTTTAATAAGAACACGATCATATATGTTGTATTTATACATCCTAGTAATCTGCAAATCATAGTCTAAAGGAAACCATTTCGTAGTCACAGTTGGAATTCATAGATGATTGTTTGACATGACAAGTCAGTGTAGTAACCTGCAAATCATAGTCAAAGTTGGAAATGACTACACATAGATGACTGTTTAAAATGATAAGTCACTGTAGTACACAAAGATTCCACTAGACTGCTCAATTCTTGAAAACTTTCATTTGACATAGATGGACCTTCCGAAGAGGGTGTAACAAAGGGGTCAAAGGGTAAAAAGGTTGATGAAGAAGACTATGAACCCGACCTCTCGGATTGTGATCTTACGAAAGTGGAAGAAGCTCTGTTGGTATCTAATCCCAAGAAGTTTGCTAAAAAGAACTTTGAAAGCTTCAAGAATAGGAACTGACTGGGAAACTAGCTCTCAGACAAGCAAAAGGATGAGAGCTTTAAAAACTCTCAAAAGGATGAAGAAAAACAAGAGAAGAAGTTGTTGGGAAATTTTGGCTATGATTGCAACTACTGCGATGGGAAGAATCATTTTGCCAAAGAATGTATGCTGAGAAGAATGAGTGAAAAGAAGGATGTAGAGAAGGATGAAGTTTACTATCTCCAAGAGATAGAAAAGCTTAGGAAGAAAAAGGGTGCTGATAATGCGAACCTTGATTTGATTTTGCTAGAAGGTGTTGATGAATTTGGTAGTGTTGAATTTGATGGGATAATGCAAACAATCCTATGTGTGCATGCAACCCTAGGATTGGATCTATGTTTTCACTATTAGATACACAACATTATGAACACATAAAGAAACCCTAATTCTAGCATATAAGTAATCATATTAACATAAAAATAGGTTTATAATATTACCTTGATTGTTATGTAGCAATAACAATCCCAAATCTCCTTGTATTGACTTTGGAAGGCTTAGAGTCACAAGTGTCACTCCTCTAATGGTTCACAAACACCAAGAGCAAATGGAGAAGCAAAAGAGAGAGGGAGGAGGTATAAAATTCGTTTCTAGGAACCCTAGACAAGGCATGGATGAATTCTTATGGCCTTAGGGTTATTTATGTAGGTGTAGAGATTAGGTTTCAGTCCTTATCCTTATCTAGTTGCTTGCCCACCAAGCAACCATAAGATAAGCCTTGAAAACCCTTATCTTTTATCCTTTGGATGATTTCAAGGATCCTTATCTCCTTGAATTCGTTCGACCTATATTTATTACCATTACCATATTTTGTAACTATCACATAATTACAATTCAGCCCATCTAGTTTAATTAAGTACATTTGATCACAAAATTAATTCTTAATTAATTATTGACCAATATTAATTAAACAAATATGATTTCTCCTTTAATATATTATTCTTATAACATATTAATAAATCATAATAACCTCTCTCTTTATTTATTTCTCCAATCAAGTTGCTTTGGTGAAGGCAACCCAAAAGCACCATGCACCATCGGGTCAAGTACATACCAAAATAGTTATGGACTTAGACACTAATCCAACAGTCTCCCGCTTGGATAAGTCTAATAACTATTATGCGTATGACTTCAGATCCTGATCTGCAATCGTAGCTTTCCAAAGCCGATGTCAACTCTGATCCTATCAGATACGCGTGTCCTTAGATAAGGGATCATATATTCCTCCATTCTAGATATCATATGAGATATGATTTCAAATCATTCTATTTGTACTATATCTCGATTTCCGATTTATGATGACTGACTAATTGAACAAATCAAATTAGCCCTAGCCCGGCCGAGCATTTACGTTTGTCATCACAAAATCATCAAGGGGCCTAAAGATATCGCTTTTATCCTAACTTTGGATAAAAGGAACGGATAAACTTTGATACAATGCTCGCTTGCACTCACTCACCAAATCACACACAACAATATGTTTTATAACACCAAGTTACTAGTGCGTTTACATATTATCAATGTGCAACCGATTCGCAAGATACAACTCACACATCTCGGTTTCAAGAATATAAGATGTTATCGTCTCACCAATCACTCGTGATAAAATTCATGGAGTGATCCAAGTGAGCGTGGGTTTAATCCAATGCTCAAATTCATATTCATAAGCACTCATGAACGTTGCAGTAAACATTTGCTTATGTCTAATGCTCTTTAGACAATCCACACACCAATTCACGACAGTCTTCATTCATATCTACTTCCAACATATGAATGACTGTGGCTCGTTCGAATAATTCGATTATTCTTAATAAACTCAATTATTCTGGAAGTCAAAACATGCAAATGTGAAACACAAGAATAATACTAATCCCATATGGCCTCAAACCTTTGAGTATAAATAAAACACCTTTTATTTATCAACATATTGATTACTCATTATTTGTCGTTTCGGGTAATCAACTGCTTACTTGAATTATAACACTTGTCCCATGCTCCTAGCATGCACACAATGTTTACCTATGGTTCTTACTTTGTGAAATAGATCACATTGAACACATTTCCAATCATTCTAATTTCACAACTCCAAATCCTTTTCATAAGTGAAAGAATATCAAATTCTTGCTACTTATAGAATATGCTAGATTCTAACATTCTATGCAACTTATACTTTCGTAATGTCACTGCACAAAAGTCACAAAGACTATTGCCAATGATATTACAAAGTATTTTATCGGAAATTGTTACAAGACAATTCCTTAGATATGATGTCTCTCACTCAAAGTACATTCCTTTGAACATCCTTTTGCATAAAAGTTTCTAATCTAGTCATAGATTATCAATATTCAATTCCCAATGTGGATACATTTCCATATTTTCCATATGACAACTTATTCTTAATAGAATCTTATCTATTCCTAATAATGTCAATATGGTCCATGCAATATGAAAACATTTCCATATCTTCCAATACTATACTTCCAACTACTCATAAGCAACCAATCCTCATCGAACTTGGATTGTCCTTTGATAGTTGTTTAATTATTTTAGTCTAAACCGATTCTAGTCCTTTTTCCCTCTAAATGCGCTAGACATTTGGAAAATTTTAGAATGGTCAAACATTAAATCATTTGCAATCGATCCTATACCCGAAGCGTATGGGACACGACACATAATGTTTTATTTGCTATGTTCTCAAAATTCGAATTGTGAAGAGGAACGCCGTAATCATAATCGAAATTTTAAGAACACACTATGTACTCTTGACTAAATTTATTAACATTTCTCAACCTAATCCTTTATATTTGAAATGAAGCATAATATTCTCTCCCTTAATTATAGCAAAACAACTTTACAACCCTTACAACTTTGCAAGGTATAACTCTTGTTTTCTATAATTAATATTGCCAACTTGCAATACGTGACTTAATAATCATACAATGATAACATTTATGCTCCCACTATCATGATGATTATTATAAAACATAACACTTATGCTCCCACTAGCGTCGACATGTATTCATAAACATCTTAACTTTCAGAAAAACAATACCTATTGAATTTCTTAAATCCATGTTTCTAATACTTAATGCTTTGATAATCTTTTATCAAGGTTTCTTGAACTTATACACCTTTGCCTTCGATAGTTCATATGTGTATCTAAACACTTAAGACTAATTGCCAAACCTCACAATTCAAATTATGGAAAGGGATATCGTAACCATAATCAAATTCGAGAATGCAATTTTACAATCACTATCTTCTTAAAATCTTTCTTAGTGAAAGCATTTCCTCACAATCATTTTCATGAAGGAGGAAATCTTATGACACTTAGATTTAAACGACATATGTGTTCCTATCCATGTGAATTTGTTAAAACCAAAGTTTACGACAAATTCAAACTCATATGGACCGAACTTTCTTAATCTTGATTTCTTGCCTTATGGTAGCACAGCTGCCCACCATGTCTTCCAAGTAGTTAAGCAGCTCACCCTTTCCTATCAATATACCTTTCATTGATTAAGGTGCTTTGCCTTTTATGCGTTCAAAATTAGAACTCATAGAACTCTCATGCATAATTAACTCGATTGGATTGGCACATAACCAAAATAATGTCATCACGATAGGTTGTAAACCTCAACTCGTGTGCTAGTGATGATCGATAAGGTTTATTTGATTTGTTCTTGAAACCTTTCAAGACCATTAAGACTCCCATTGACTCCTTGACATATAAGATTCTCTTGTCAATAACCATTTCTTGACAAACAAATATTCTAGAGTTAGTGTAGCTTTTATCAAAACACTTCATAAATTGGTCCTAGTTGGTCTTTGTCTTATCCAAGACATCACAACTTACCACATTTAATGAATCTTTTGAACCTTCTTAATACTTTTTCACTCAATGTCACAATCTTAACTTTAAGACTTGTTTTGGAACGAAGTATGATTGACTTCTTGATTTAACCATTTCTTCAATTCTTGATTCCTCTTCTTAGACATACAATTGTACTAAGACTCACTTAGAGGATCAATTAAGATATGGTTCTTAATCTTTAAGACCCATCATAAAGCATAAAAGGGTTCTTAATCATTAAGACCCATCATAATGCATAAAAGGTACTCTCCGTTCTTCTTAGAATGGAGAAACTTTTATCTTTCTGCCTACTTGATTCTTCTTATTCTTTCTACTATTGATTTAAACCTTTTTTCAATGAATCTAGAATTACACTTAATCTTGTAAGTATAATCACATTTACTCTTATGGTGGACTTGATCAACACGCAACTTTGTGTGCTCGATCTCCTAGTCCTTCACTTGACACTTTGTCAATGAATTAGTCTAATTTCCAAATGTGAAATTTCTCAATCATCGTGCAACCAAGTTGCATGATTCCAAGTTTCTGTCCAATTGAAACTTGGGCGATGAGAAACTCTCCCTATTTGGTAAATTCTCCACTTTCCATAAATAACATAATAAGAACCAAATCCATTATTGCTAATAATAGAAACATCCAAACATCAATTTTTCATATACGCCATTGCAAGGATAAATAAATAATATAAAATCAAAATTTATTTTATTGCGGAAAAAATTTTGTCCTTACAGTGCAATTCATTGAAAAACTATGCTAATACATCCTTCTTAGCAATCTAATTCTAACTCTAAGTAGTAGCTCAAGAATCTAATCTTCAAGAAATGCGATCGAAATCCATTCCTTCACGGTTAGATTTTGCTCACTTCTTCCCTTAAGCTTCCTTTCTTTTCTTCGATCCTACAAAACATCAATTGTAATCTTATCACATTATGTATTAAGAATCTAGAATAGAAGCTTAAAAGAGTTAGTCAATGGATTTTACCTAAAGCAAAGCCATACGTTTTGACTCTCCCATCTCTTAGATCTCTTAGGTAAATAGGGCAGCTTCGTCTCCAATGCCCTTTCTCTTGGCAATAACAGCAAATTGACTCTTTTGGAACATGACATGGAACTACTTCAGACATTGCCTTTCTCTTATGATCAAACTTTTCGATCATAGCATGTCTTTCGTTGCCATTATCTATATCCATAGAGGTCTTGAAGGCAAATTCATCAATCAACATTGCTTTTCTATTGCGCCAAACCATTGCTGATTCAGCAGCAATAAGCATATATGTGAGATCTATAAGGGTCACGTCGTGGTTCATCATATAGTACTCTCTTACGAACTCACTATATGAGTTAGGAAGTGACTGAAGAACCCAATCAACAGCCATTTCCTCACAGACAACGGATCCCAACATTCTTAACCTATCAATGTGTGACTTCATCCCTATGACGTGTGCACACACCGACTTTCCTTCTTTATGGTTACTTGCCAAAAGGGCTTGAGTGATCTTGAAATTTTCAAGCCTTCGAACTTGTGGGTTAGTGAGAATAATCGGAGGAGGAGGAGGAAGTGAAGTATGATCTCTTGTTCCTCGATCGAATCGTGGAATATCATCTTCATGTGGAAAGCTTGTTCCACAAGATTTGGGAAGACCATAGTTATCGAACTTTGACATCTACAAAACGGGAGAAAACGAATTCAAGTTAGTTGATTGATTGAGTCCTTAGTAAATCACCCAAATGAGTTACTAAGGCTAGGACCCAACACAATATTCTACAACTCGGGAGAGGGATGTTGTAACCCTAATTGCAGAATATTTGAAGGTAAGTGAGTGACGATTCACTAATTTCCACCACGAAAAACGAAAAAGAATTTAAGTTTTAAATCTATGAAAACTCCTAGATCCTTTGAGATTCATTGAACTTTCAATGACATGTTTAAATCTCGATATGCCCCTCTTGTTTGTGACTGGGATGCCGAGGATCACAAAGCGGGTGTGAATAACCATGCAAACTTACATGGTGCCCTCACATGTTACAGTCATCTATTCGATGTGCCGATAAACCACACACGCTCCACCGAGCTATGACAAACATTGAGTCACCCTTTGCTACCTTTGCTTAGAACCATTTAGTGTGCCGGTAAACCACACACGCTCCACTAACGTCTTCGCAAGGGTACAAAGTGTAATTTCATGGAATTGCATCAATTCACTTTTGCCTAAGTAACTAAGATTGGGAATTTGTAAAACATTTAGTTACTTTTGTACTTCATTATACTTATAATGGAAGGTTTTTTTGTCCTATCCTACCCGTTCGGCTAACGACCCTCCACTAGTCAAGAGTGCGGTGGGTAAGAGTGGATACCCATTCAATCGCCATTTTATAGGCAATTTCCTTAAACACCCCTTATAGACCAGCTTCGTGTATGAGGCCTACTAACGGTAAGACTGACTTTTACTTATACATATATATAATGTTAGACTTTTAATGTTATATATAGTATAGGGTGTGTTTTACACTTTAAAATACTAGGTGGTCAAATTTAACAATTATACTTTTAATTCAATTAAATTGTAAACCAAAGTTTTTATGGATTTATTAAACTTCCTTTAATTATACACCTTAATTAATTAATAAAACCATAAGGGTGTGATTTGAACTTTTCAAAACAATACTAGGGTTTTAGAATTTAACATTCCTAATTAAACCTTTTTAATCAACTTTTAAATTCCAAAACTTGAGGGCAAGTTTTGAAACTTTTCAAAAAACAATTAAGTTTTAATGTCTCTTAAAATTTTCGAATTTATGACATATAAATTAAAATTTTAAATATTAAAACTCTTGATTTTGATAATTATCTTGAATTAGACTATTAATTTAATTATTAAATCTTAAGGGATTATTTAAATTATGAGGATAATTACAATTTATACATTTAAGATATCCTAATCCCTTAAAAATCTCCCTAGATCTCAAAATTAAGGATAGGATAATGTAAAATCTTTAATTACCATATATAACAATTAGAGGATAATTACAAGATATGGGATATTCCAAATCCCTAAAATTTAGGATCTTATCTTGGGGAGGAGGCCAAATTTCGAAAATCAAGGGATTAAAACAAACCCTAGATTTCGAAATTTAAGGGTTTAAGGAAAGGATTTGAAGATCTTATTCAAACTCTTGCAAATTAGGGTTTGCAAACCCTAATCTCGAAAATCCTAGTCACCTAGGGTTTAATGGCCATAAACCGTAATATGTCAAGTTCATACAATTGTATAATACTAATTGAAAACAAGTTAACCAAAGGCTCTGATACCACTGTTGGGATAATGCAAACAATCCTATGTGTGCATGCAACCCTAGGATTGGATCTATGTTTTCACTATTAGATACACAACATTATGAACACATAAAGAAACCCTAATTCTAGCATATAAGTAATCATATTAACATAAGAATAGGTTTATAATATTACCTTGATTGTTATGTAGCAATAACAATCCCAAATCTCCTTGTATTGACTTTGGAAGGCTTAGAGTCACAAGTGTCACTCCTCTAATGGTTCACAAACACCAAGAGCAAATGGAGAAGCAAGAGAGAGAGGGAAGAGGTATAAAATTCATTTCTAGGAACCCTAGACAAGGCATGGACGAATTCTTATGGCCTTAGGGTTATTTATATAGGTGTAGAGATTAGGTTTCAGTCCTTATCCTTATCTAGTTGCTTGCCCACTAAGCAACCATAAGATAAGCCTTGAAAACCCTTATCTTTTATCCTTTGGACGATTTCAAGGATCCTTATCTCCTTGAATTCGTTCAACCCATATTTATTATAACCATTACCATATTTTGTAACTATCACATAATTACAATTCAGCCCCTCTAGTTTAATTAAGTACATTTGATCACAAAATTAATTCTTAATTAATTATTGACCAATATTAATTAAACAAATATGATTTCTCCTTTAATATATTATTCTTATAACATATTAATAAATCATAATAACCTCTCTCTTTATTTATTTCTCCAATCAAGTTGCTTTGGTGAAGGCAACCCAAAAGGACCATGCACCATCGGGTCAAGTATATACCAAAATAGTTATGGACTTAGACACTAATCCAACAGAATTTTGGTTCACTGATTCCGAAGATGATCAGGTTCGGAAGTCCACATATGGTGGATGTTTTGTAACGAAGTCTTGCATGCATGAGTACGAACACAGATGTTTGATGGTTCAGTGCGAAGTCTCAGAACAGAGGGGATACACAACTGATGGCGATAATCCTACTAAAAGCTGTTTTGCAGCAAGGCCTGTTTCAAAACAGGTGAGTGAATGTTAGAAGGTCATCAATAAGGTACACTCCATACTCCAATCTCTCAATATTCCTTTTCCCCGTTACGAATCTGAATTAGATGATTTAAATTATACTTTCACTAAGTTTAGCAATAGTTTAAAGAGAACACGTTTAAGTAATTCTAACCCAAGTGATCAAATAAGTAGGGTAACGAATAAAAGTGAAGAGATAAGGATATGGATAAAGAAGTTGGAGTTAGAGCTAACTAGGTCAAAAGATGATGTCATTTCCCTTAAGAAAAACAATTTAGCACTTTTGAAACAAAGAAACATTTTCTGTTTAATTGCAAAACGTTTATATTTCAACATCACTCAACTGCATCTTGATTGTGAAATAGGTAAAAATATACACAAAATAATTTTACCCTTTCTCAAATTTAAATAGGATGAAATTGATGCAGAATGCTATAAGTGTGAATCCATTGTGTCCTCTGATGATGTTTCTGAATCTTACAAAATTGGGCTTGTCAAAATTGAAGCTTATATTCATTCCAAAGAACATAAGAATATGCTAAAGCAAATGTGGGATGATAAGGACAAATAACATATTAAATCTGATACTGTGCAAAAATTTGACTCGTTATGCACAAAATTGAGATTCAGAAAACACTTTTGATGCAAAAAATGTTTCTGAATTTGACGAAAGTGGCATGAGTGAGATTTTTGTAGAGGATCAGACCGATTGTTCAGCATTTGTACAAAATAAGTCTAAACCAAAGAAAAAGTTGATTTCTGAAAATTAAATTGAATATATTCGTGTTGATGAAAATAAGGGATCAAATATTTTAACAGCAAAAGCCACAATATTTCCGAAAGTTCAAACTCCCTAACCAAGTTTTCATAAAAACCGGGTTGAACAACAATGACACATCAGAACTAACGTCCGTTGTTAATGAGATAATGATGATGGTTGTGTTGAATTTTACTGGTCTGGACCAATAGACAATTTAGACGAAACGAAATATCTTTCTGAAATGACCTCTTGGAAAACGAAAGGAATATATGTTTCACAACCTCTTAATCGTGTTTACTTTCGTTACGATCACGCAGGACCAAGTGGCACCAAGGATATCCCAGTGAAACCTCTTCTGAACAACATGAAAAACCAGTTAGAAAAGATAAATCTAGAGCTAACATTCATAAGTCAGCTGAGGTACTTATTGCTAAGAAAAAACAGATGAATGCTAGATATCAGAAAAACTTAAAAGAAAGAAAGCATATTTTGAAATCTAAAATTCCAACTTTGTTAACCCAGAAAGATCTGCAAATCAAAATGCGAAATCCTCTCCAAATCCGAAACCTAAATCGTTTTCAAAGCCATAGGTTTCAAAATCAAAAGTTTTTCCGAAACCATCATTTACAAAACAAACGAAACCTTTGGAAAAGACAAAACCCAATTTTTCTCCAAAAAGAAATGTTTCAAAATATGTCAACACATCAAAAGATGTTAAGAATAAAAAGAAAGTAGTTTTGAAACTGTATATTTCTCTCGAGGAATTTGAAGCGAACTTTAAAAAGGAGAAAATGGCTTTTGAAAAGAAGATGGATGAAAAACACAAAGATTTTATTAAAAGAAAAACAATTCCTATTGAGGTTAGTCTTTGTGATAATAAAATGAACGTTTTTAAAATATTCAAAGGAGAGAATAGTGTTTTGCTCAAAAGAACCTTTTGGGTTAATACGAATATAACTTTTCTTGTTTGTAAGAAAATCTCACAAGGACCCAAGAAAGTTTGGGTTCCTAAATCTCTCTGAATTTTGTAGGTAATGCATGATGAACAATACGGATCTGAATGGTATATCGACAGTGGTTGTTCGCGTAACATGATAGGAAGGATAGAGGAGCTAAGGGAATTCCGATCAAAGGATATTGGATGATTACGAATGGCAAACTCTCCATTCAGAAGGTAGCTTATGTGGAAGGCCTGCAACATAACCTAATAAGCATTTCTCAATTGGTTGTAGGTAAAAGGCTGAAACTGTCATTCAATGACGAGGGATCAAAAATCATTGAGAAGAAAACAAAGGCAGTGCTAACGAAATCCAAAAGAAATGGATAGATGTTTCCTCTGAACATAAAATCGATCACCAGAAAGCCTTTAATTTGCCTACTTATGAAAGCATCTTCAGATGACAGTTGGCTATGCCACCGAAGGCTCTCGCATCTAAATTTCAAGGACATCGAAAAACTTGTACATGGAGGTCAAGTACGAGGACTTCCTCTTCTAAAATTTAAGAAGGAACATATGTGTGTAGCATGAAAACTAGGAAACCAAAGTCGTAAAATTCACTCGACTATTGTAAACACCAAAGTAATTGAGCCGCTAGAACTGTTACACATTGATCTCTATGGTCCATTTGCCATTGAGAGCATTAGTGGTAATAAGTATATTCTAGTGATAGCTCACGATTTTTATAGATTTACTTGGGTTTATTTTCTTAGACAGAAATCGGATGCAACTTCGAAACTAAAGAACGTACGCAGCGATAACGAATCGGAATTCAAAAACCAAGTGTTTGAAGAATTCTTGACTGAAAGAGGAGTCTCTCACAACTTCTCTGCTCCTTACACTCCTCAGCAGAATGGTGTCGTTGAAAGACGAAATCGATCTCTTTGTGAAGCTGCAAGGACCATGCTATATTTTGCGAACCTTCCACTATATTTCTGGGCTGATGCCATCAGAACTGCCTCTTTCACTCAGAATCGCTCTCTAATCAATAAGAGATTTCTTATCACTCCTTATGAGATTCTGAATAAACGAAAACCTAATGTTAAGTTCTTTCATGTATTTGGTTCCAGGTGTTTCATATTTAATTTAAAAGAACAACTGAACAAATTTGATGTAAAGGCTACCAATGGAATTTTTCTAGGGTACTCTCTTACTTCTAAGGCATATAGGGTTCTTAACAAGAAATCCAAAAGGATTGAAGAAACTTATTATGTCACGTTTGATGATAACTATCTCAAGAAGTATCAGAAGACTGATTGTCGAGCTGAGGAAATCTTTCCTTCAACAAATCCGACGATGATTCCTATTTCAAATCTTTGTGAGGAATTCATGAATTTGTTTGATGAGCCCGAGAAGGCCATTTCTTCATAATCAAATACTCCAAAGATAAGGAAGATGAATTAAAGAAAATATTGAAATGAGCCACCTATTCCGAACGGTTCTGAATTCTACCTTCGCCACAAGCTTCTAATGATCCGGTTCAGGGGGAGGGCTTTATATCAAACTCCACATCTGATACACATGTTGTTGAGTCCGTTTATGTCGCGTCTTGGGCCTTAAGTTTTGTATCCGGATTGGGTTTGTCCATCCGTGATTATCTAGATTAGGTCAATGATTATCTAGATTAGCTAATAGGGTTTTACTATAAATATGCATGCATGTATGCATGATAAATTGTTGATTTTTACGTTTAATATTGTAACCCTAAACACCTCTACAGTCGAAGTTCTTTATCGAGCTCTTCTGAGGTGTTAAAGCATTAATCGTTCGACATATTCAACTCTATTCTTGTGTTCTTTATTACGTCCTTATTTATTAACTTGCATAGAATCATACGATCCTAATAGAACTTTGTTCTAACATTTAGTATCAGAGCAGGAGATTGTGTGATCAATACACATTCCTTCTGTATTCAGAATACTTTAGGGTTTCTGCTTTTATCGTATAAATACAAGCCGTCTTCTTCATATCGAAGGTAACTCTGTTTCTGATAAAACCCTAGTCTCAAGTTTACAGGTTTGATTCTAGGAGCTCACCATGTCTTACAAAAATTCACAAACAAACCCCATCAACATCACAAACAACATTGGATCAACAACCAGAATACCCATACTCTACACTCAAGACTATGAAGTATGGTCACATCACTTCGAAGACTACGTAATTGGTTCTAAAGGCAATGGCTATCTCATCTGGGAAGCTATCACGCTTGGGCCATTTGTTTATTCAGGAACGAATACTACTGTCAAGTCCCAAAAGGAGTACAACAAGCTGGTAGCGGACGTAGACAAAATGCCACAGGACGAGAAAGACAAATTGCTTTGTAATGTAAAGGCTATGAGGATGATCAGATTCGCCTTGCAATCTGACACCTTTCGGTTGGTTGGTTCATCCACAACAGCCAAAGAAATCTGGGATAGATTGAAAGAGCTCTATTCGACCGATGAGGATTTGGAACACTCCATACAAACCTTGCTGTTGTATGAATTTGGAGCTTTCGAACAAAAACTAGAGGAAAAACTCATACAGACTTTCGATCAGTTCAATCATCTCTTGAGTAAGATGATCAAGCATGGAATAGAGAGGAAATTGATCGAGCAGAAAGTAACTTTTATGAACGGGCTGAGACCAGAATGGATGGCCGTTGTATCAACTGTGAATGCACATGAACCGCTCGCTAGAGAGTAGGATTTGAAGTGATTCTTCAGTTATCTCGCTGAGTTTTATTATGATGACTCAACTGTTCTCGATGCTTTATAAGATGGGGTATACCGATGTACTAACCACCATTACCAAAGTCAAGAAGTCATGTTTACCGTCTCAATGGAATGGATTGCTCACTCTACTCGTTAAGGGTCTAGCAGAACGAAGCGGGGGTTCAGACGGTACCAGGAAGGGTTGCCTTACCCTTCTTTATGGACTTTACAACGGGATCAATCTTGATTGTGGGTCCATAATCTGGTCTTAGGTGGTGCAAAGCCTCAACACATCTACAAGGCATTCTGAAGTATCTTGTGGAAGATTTTGGACTCTCATTACGACGAAAGCGATCAATTCTTTGGAGATTCCAGTTATGAAGGATGCTCTGCTTGCCTATATCGCTACCTTCCACACGAAGAAGATCATTCTTTCGGATCCGCTTAAGTTTCCTCACAATGGATCAATTCCTGAGTCCATGTATAGGGGTGTTACAGACCGAAGCAATGTTATGGCTGAATATCGGAAACTTCTTCCCATTGGACCAAGAGTTCTTTCTCCAGAATAGCAGACTGCCCTGGATGCCTTGGACAAGCCTAGCAACCGAGGGAAGAGGATCTCCAAGAAAGAACCCACTGAGGAAGGAAAGTCTAAGTCCTCCAAGTCCACGAAACGCAAGACTGGTGAAGGAGGTTCTTCTCAACAAAAGAAAAAGAAGATAAAGAAGATGGCACAAAAGTCTAAGAGTCCCACTCCTCCACGCTTAGAACATGACGATGACAATGAAGAAGAGGAAAGTCATCATGACTCACCAAGAGGGAACACTCCTCCCCGTTCACCTACTCCAACCGAATCTCCCAATCACAACAGAGTTCCAACACCACCTCAATCACCGAAACAGACCATACCTCTCTCTGTTCCTATTATTACTCCACCAGTTACATCTCAAGAAACAGCTTTACCACCACCACCTCAATCACCGAAACAGACCATACCTCTCTCTGTTCCTATTATTACTCCACCAGTTACATCTCAAGAAACAGCTTTACCACCACCACCTCCCATTACTTCCATTCCTATTTCCACAACTCCTTTATCATCTCCAACCCTTACAAAATCCACATCCACTACCATTCCCAACCCCATAGTGAATGTCAATGTATCTGATACGGGGGCAACTACTGTCACAGAAACTCCTGTCGTCACTAAAACTCTTTCCCCTATCCACTCCCCTGATTCTGGTGCTACCCTTGGTGGAGAAAATGATGAATATGACTCTACTTATTTCAGTCCATACCGGTTTCCGACTGATGATGATATTGATGCTCCTGTCACAACTCAACATTTACAGGAAATTCATGAAAAGCTCGATCGCTTACTTGACGACAGTAAAGCTTACAGTGGTGTTTTTCTTAAAGCCTTCGTCGAGACTGCCATTGATCAATACACAAAGGCCATTGAAAAATCTACTCAGGCAGTTGTTGCGTCTACATCGTCTTGTAAACAGGCAACAACAGTGGTTACTAAGGTTGTTCACACAACTCAGATCTTCCTTGACTCTTTGAAAGCTCATGCTTACACCAATGCAGCAAAAGTACAATCCTCTGTGGACTCCTTCTCTAAGTCCCTTAAAGAAGAAAGCACTAAGTTTGATGATGTATGCTCATCGCTCCAAACCGAGAACACTTCTTTTTTAAGATCAGTGGATTCTCGTTTTGACTCTCTTCATGCTAACCTGGCAACCGAAAGCACCTTGAAAGAGGATCTGGCCAAACACAAAGCCACTATTGAAGTCCAGAAGGTGCAGCCAGCCCAAGTTGAGAAAGAAATTTCTTTGTTGAAGGTCCAATGGGCTGTGTATAAGAGCTGTGCGGGTAAGGTGAAGGACTTGTTGACCAATTTGCTTGGTGCTCATGATCCTATTTTAACTCTTACAATTCGTAATCATCTCACATCTAAAATCCTTCCTTCCCTTGCCATGTTGCATGAAATGAAGGGTGTTTCGGAGGAGTTCGTACCTCCAAAACAAGGGGGAGAAAGTAGTGCTCATGTTGTTAAAGTGAGGAAGAAGAAACCATTGCTGATGCTCTCAAACGAAAGAAAAGAAACAGAGAGCTGGATGAAACTTTGAAAGTGGCAAAGGAAGCAGAGGAGAAGGAAAGGAGAAACAAAGAAGAAGAAGATGCCCTGAACTACAAGAAGGCTTTGTTTCCCTTGTGGACGAAAGAGACACTTATCAATTAGGCGATTGAGTTTCCTTCTTTCTATTGGTTGGAACCAGTTGCTTCGTTTGATTGTGATAACTCCAAGGACTCGCAATTCGACATGCCAATTACAAGGAAGGATTTCACTTTCCATTGTTTTGATTCAACTGCTGAGGTTCCATTTCCTCACCCGAAGGTTGATCGTGAGCTGATAGACTTTTACTTAAAGTATGGGCAACCGCAGTTCTTGACTTGGAGCGTACAGACGATCATCACTGTCAAGGTACTCAAACCTTCACCTGCAGGGAGATTTGTCAACATCAATTTCAAAATCACTCGTGGTTCAGCAAACACGGTGTCTATTATCTCTCTTGCAGACCTTCCCAATCTCAACCCCTATGATTGGATTCTACTATACAACATTCTGCTCACTAATCCTGTGGAATATGAGCCTATTTTAGAACATCTGAAGAGAATGTTGGCCTCCTACATCCATGAAGTTGCTACTATAGATCAGGAGATAGCGAAGGTGATGAACAAGAAGCCAATTGTGAAGACTACACCGAAACCAGGGGATGTGAACAAGATGAAAATGGGATAGATAGATTCAACGAATCTTACTGTGATGTTCACGAAAGGCGAAGCTCACAAGTTTTTGTTTGCTCTGGTAGATAAACATTTGTTTTCTATTGATTGCTTGGAGCACATTATCAACTTGATACATCGGTGCAACCAGAACTCGAAAGTTGACAAGAAAAATTTCACTGATATGTTGCGTTGGTACATTACTTTTTAGAACCATCTTTTGGCTATCATCCCGAGGATATTCAAGACTGTGAAGAAGTCTTCAGTTTTTAAACAAAGTTGAGGTTTTGGCTCCAAAGACGCAAAGGGGGAGATTGTTGAGTCCGTTTATGTTGAGTTTTGGGCCTTAAGTTTTGTATCCGGATTGGGCCTGTCCATCCGTGATTATCTAGATTAGGTCAGTGATTATCTAGATTAGCTGATAGGGTTTTACTATAAATATGCATGCATGTATGCATGATAAGTTGTTGATTTTTTCGTTTAATATTGTAACCCTAAACACCTCTACAGTCGAAGTTCTTTATCGAACTCTTCTGAGGTGTTAAAGCATTAATCATTCGACATATTCAGCTCTATTCTTGTGTTCTTTATTACGTCCTTATTTATTAACTTGCATAGAATCATATGATCCTAATAGAACTTTGTTCTAACACATGTTCATGGGGGAGGATTCTAATCCCAAAATCAAAAACAATATTATAATCCAGGGGGAGAATCTGATTCCGAAGGTAGAGTCACATTCAAATTTCCAGAGGGAAAATGAGAATGGAAATAATGACTCAGATATTTAATCGGAATTTGAAGACATGAATGTAGAACTTGACCCAACCTATGATACGGACTACGCTCCATTGGTGAAATGGACCAACGATCATCCGAAATCTCAAGTTATCAGAGAAGCAACTTCAGGAGTTCTCACAGGAGTTCAACAAAAAGCGAATCAAACTGCATTAATTTCAAAAATGGAATTTTGCATGTTTAATTCATTCATCTCCATAATTGAGCCAAAACCTGTAAAGATTGCTCTTGATCATTCTGATTGAGTGCAATCAATGTAGGAAGAGCTTAATGAGTTTGAGCACAACAAAGTATGGAGATTGATTCTAGCTTCGAAGGATGCATCTGTGGTCAGATTAAAATGGCTATTTCGGAATAAGTTTGAAAAGGAAGGCAACATAATTCGGAACAAAGCTCAGTTGGTTGTGAATAGATATTGCCAAGAGGAAGGTATAGACTATGAAGAAACATTCATACCGGTTGCAAGGCTGGTGTCTGTTTAGATTTTCCTTGCCTATGCAGCACACAAGAATTTTGAAGTCTATCAAATGGAAGTGAAATGTTCGTTTCTAAATGGTGAATTAGAAGAGACGGTCTACATGGAACAGCCACTAGGTTTCGTGAATGAGAAATATTCAAATATTTTCTACATTTTGGATAAGAATGTGTATGGTTTAAAGCAAGCACCTCATGCATGGTATGAAACCCTAAATCACTTCTTGAAACAATCCAAGTTTAAACAAGGTTCGGTCGACCCAACATTCTTTCGTAAAAAAGATGGTGACCATCTGATGATCGTCCAAATTTATGTTGATGACATCATTTTCGGATCCACTAATCCTAAGTTAACATCTAAATTCTGAAGAATTGATGGAAACTAAATTTGAGATGAGCTCAATGGGTCCAGTTAACTTTTTCCATGGTTTAAATATTAGACAGAGTTCAGAGGACATATTCATCAACCAGGAAGCCTACAACAAGACCTTACAAAATTCGGAATGGTGGGAGATTTAAATGTCAAGGTTCCAATGGCGTTCAGAACGAAGCTTACACCATCTTTTGACAAACCAGTAGCGGATATGACTCTTTATCAATAAATGATTGGGTATTTAAAGTACGTAACAGCTAGTCGTCTAGATATCATGTTTTCTATTTGCTATTATGCCATGTTTCAGGCGAATCCACGAGAACTACATATGACTGATGTAAAGAACATCTTCCGATACCTAAAACGAACAACCTCTCTCAGATTATGGTATCCTTCCAACTCCAAATTCTTTGTTCATGCATTCTCTGATGTTGATCTTGGTGGTTGCGGTCTCGATCGTAAAAGCACTTCTAGGGGGTGTTAGTTTCTAGATGGCAAACTTGTCAGTTGGAAATGAAGGAAGCAAACATGTGTATCCCTATCTACTACAGAAGCTGAATACAACGCGGCTGCAACATGCACTTCTCAAGTTGTATGGATTCAGAATCAACTTCGAGATTATAGGATAAATATGAAGACGATTCCTCTCTACTGTGATTCCGAAAGTGCAATTTGGATTTGTCATGACCCAATGCAACACTTAAAAATCAAACATATTGCACTACAATATTATTTCATTAAGGATCACATAAAAGATAGAAATATTGAAGTATACTTTGTAAGATCCTCTAATCAACTAGCATATATTATTTCAAAAGCCTTACCTTAACCAACCTTTAATCGAATTATTCAAGGCTTAGGAATGATAGAAGCGGACTCTGTACCGGAAACTACATTGTAAAGAAAAACAAAGTTCTTATTTCGAACTGCTCCGAGCCTTCGGAATGCCTCATAATCTACTGTTCATGTTCCGAACTGCTCCGAACCCTCGGAACTCCTCGGAATCCACTGTTCATCTGGCGATTAGGAATATCTTGTATCCTTTGTATATTATGTGTTTTCTGATTGATTCTGAGCATCGAAACGATTCAGAAACTACTGTTCACTTGAGTTTCTGAATTTTCTTTTCTTAATATTTTTACCTTGTTTTATGTTTTTTTTTTTTTGAAAAACCAAAATCACAAAAATATTTTCTTTATTTTTTTAGAAAAACCAAAATCACGAATATATTTTCTTTATTTTTCTTTTATCTTTTTCAGAAAATCCAAAATTACAAAAATATTTATCTTTATTTTAGTATTACTTTGAGAATACGTTTCTGATTCAGGTAAAATTTCTTGTTTTCGCAATTCAGAACAATGAGACAAGTATGCAACTCCGAATATTTGTACCAGCTAAGTGTTCCTAGAAGCATATTGTTGCATGTTGACCCAAGCCTCTTAGACTCTATGTTGAAGCCTTAATGAAAATTCCATTCCGATCATTTCTTCCCAATTAGGCTAATTATTCATATAAGTCATTGAGCTACCTTACTCTTCTCACAATAATTTAAAAGTTGACAGCATAGTCATTCGTTTATAGCAGAGGCACACCTTCTTCGGAACCATCTGATTATTTCTCCATCACATACACTTTAACAATTGTAAACCTTGAGACTCTCAGATATTACCACTGAGGTTTATGGTTGCACAACATCTGTGTTCATGATCTTTAAATCGTTATCACAACGATTTAAGTGAAACCCAAAATCTGAAACCTCTTTCTGAATTAATGGTGAACAATTAAACTGTTCTAGATTTTCACCATGGAATTAACGATAATAACCTTTTGGTTGGTAGCTTATACGGAGTAAAATCTCATTTTTTACTTTTGCGTGGTCTTTATGAAAAGCTCTCGACCCAATACTTTTCTTCCCAAAAGATCTAGTTTTATTTTTTTTTTGAGATTTTCAAAATTTCTCTTGTCACTCTAAATATATCCAAAGCTTACTTGTTTTTATGGCTACACCGGTCAAACAAGTACTTCATTCGTATTTTCAAACTTATGTTGAGTATCATAATTTGGTTGAAGCTAAAGCCACCCTTTAAAGCCTGATGGAAAGAAGCCTTTCACTGTTTCTCAAAAAACAGATGCTCGTAATTCAACGGGATACTATACAGGCACTTCCGAGTCTCTCTTGAATCCGAAGGAAGAGATCGTTGCCCGGGATCCAACTGTTTTTTATGTCGCTTGATAATTATAATCACAGATTACCAAATATAATTTTCTTTATTTCTTTATCTTTGGCACACTTTTGCACAAAAATCCACATGGTTTTTCAAAATGTCTGGTTTCACACTTCCGAATGGTTACTTTCAATTCCGAGAACAGGTTATGGCTATTGATGCTTTATTATGTATGAGCAGAATTGAAACAACGGTTTTATAGGGATAAGATTTTAATCAGACGCGTTTATTTTGAAAAACCTTGACATCTCACATGTCAGTTTCACGCCGCCTGACACACGTACATTTGTTATGGTATCTCAGGCGCCGTTTTCTGGATATGGAAACATCGATCGTCGGATTTCTCTCACCACTCCTAACATATAAAAGGTAAATTGATGATTGATTTCTTTCACTACATTCAAAGAATTCAAAATCTTTCAAGGAAAAAAAACCCCACTTTTTCTCTACACTGTTCATCGTGCTTCCATGGCTGCTTCATCTGAAACTCCTTCTGTTGCTGAACAAACCGCTTCCACAGTCATGCTGAACATCAAATCAAACCAGAATCTAACTCTGGATCTCGATTCTTCAAAGTATGGTGATTCTCTCAAACCGATGATCGAATGCTTGCGTTAGTCTCCTACTAAAAGTGTACCTTTGGTTCATCTGTCCAATGCATTCTCCACTACAAACTACAAGCAGAGTGAAGTTATGATTACTTTTGAGGTCGATACTCAGAAAACCACTATCTTTAATTCCCGATTTTGTAGGCTACTAGGGTTTACTGCTACAAATGATCTCATCGAACCTGAATCGATTTCTTCATCTGCGATCATTGAGATGTTTTACCAAATGGGGTATCTTGAGAATATTACTTTACTTTCCAATTTTAGGAAACCCAATCTTCCTCCTATGTTGAATGGGCTTTTACTCTGTTATTTAAAAGCTTTTATGAACGTGTTACTAGGTCTGATAGTGCCAAAAAGCTCTTTTTTCATGATTATCTATAGTCTTTACAAGGCTGTTAACCTAGATAACGGTTCGGTTCTTTGGGCACAGCATGTTCAGAGCACACTCTCTACATCAAGGCATTCAGATATTTCATGTGCGCGATTTTGGTCTGTCATTGTCAAGCATGCAATGACTCGTCTTCAAGTTCAAGTGCATGAAAACTTTGTGCTTGCTGCTATTCTAATCCTGTATACCTCGCACTTTATTATCTCTTGATCCCACTAAGTTTAGCTTTGTTGGTTCAATTCCCGAAGCCATGCTCTTGAATGTTGCTGGTGATAATTTATAGTGAATGAATACCGAAAGAAGCTTGTTTTTGGTGTTCATCCTATGCCTGAAGGTTTACGAAAGGCATTTGAGGAGGGAAATAAGCCCAAAAAGGGATTTCCGAGCCTATTCAAACTCTGAAAAGGAAGGTTAAGAAGGTTGCTCGCAAAACAAGAACTCTTTCTCCTGTCGCTCAAGAGGATTCGTAATCCCGGAATATTTCTGGCTTGCGAGAAAAAGATAACATTCAACATGAAACTGAAGATACAACAACGACTTTGAAACCTTTGGTCTTGGAACCAATTCCTACTTAATCCACTCCGAAGGTATCATCTCCAATCTCAACTTTTGTTCCTTTAACAAATGATTTCTTTCACGTTCCTTCTCCGATCACTACTTCTACACCAATTACCATTGGTCCATTCCCAAATGTGTTTGTTGGTGTTTTTGAACCACATATTTCAATAGCCCAAACCACTCTACTCTATATAGATTCCACTGCAACAACAATAACCGCCACCATGAGTTCACCTCCAGTGACTGTCAACATATCTGATACAGGGTAGGTACTTTCAGTGTTACATTTGCTCCCAACACCTCTCCAACTTCACCTTTGAGGGAAGATGATCCGGATGTCATGTATAGAGATGATCAAGATGATATTCATGTTGGAACCTGTGACTGAACCTCTAGCAATCTTTAACCTTTTGTTGTTCCGAAGTTAGTCTCAGTTCTGAAGTGGAATAGCGTCCGGAGTCAGTCTGTGGTCCAAAGTGATGTTGGTTTCCGGAGTGGAGATTATGTCTGTCACACCCCCGAACCAGGCGGCGGAAACGTCCGGGGGTTGTTGTGACTCAATTGTATACCATAACATCGAATATATATGAAACATAACAACATTCGTCACCATGCATTAATATAGTACAACCAGTAGCGTTTACATGGAATACACTGTTTAAATATTACATTCCCAAAAATAAATTGTTCGATTCGTACATAAATAAACTGCAAGCCATCACTGAATATGATTTCCTTTGATTCACTGGTTCCCTGAGAATACAAGTATTTTGAAAAAACGTCAACATATGGAATGTTGGTGAGTTCATAAGTTGTATTTGAAAAACAATGTTTCGTATCGTTTGAAAACCACCAGAAAATCCGATTTTTTCTGAAAAGAAAAGCTTTTGAAAACGGTTGTGAAGATCCATAAGTATGCTTGTTTGTTTCTATACTTGTAAAAATTGTTCACTAAAATTGTATGCATTTCGAATCCGGTATGTATTAAAAAAACCTAGGAAAACCTGATGTTTTCCTAATCCTTTGAAATCCATGAAGTTACGTTGAAACCATTGCAAAAAGAGTAGTCTCATTCCCAGGCGACGTTGGATTATTTTTGAGCATGATTATTTGCTACAAACATGCGTTACACAAACAACTCGTCTATAGCAATACCAACGATCCCGTAGGCGTCGTCCGTACTAATCACGTTATCCAGCCGTCCTGACTACGTGTAGTCCCACATCCGAAGAGAAAGAGGACACGGAGGCCTCGATGACTCCATTAGCCGGTTGGGGATAAAAAGGTACGAGGGGTCCCAGACCCGCCTCGCATAAAAGGCAGACTCTACTAGCGACACTAAAGGACCCTTGGGGACCAGTAGTCTACAAGCCATTGAAAGTCCGGTTATGTCGTGTCGGATCGGTAAAACCCAACACTTCGTAAGATTGAAGTCTTCGGGCCTTAAGATCAGGTCGTCGGGCTAGCTAGGCTCAACGAACAAGATTTTACACTTGTGGGGCCCAAAGATAGTGCGTAGACGTCTGTCCACACTCGCATGTATAATGAATTCCCAATCGTTATTTGTATGAATCGTAGTATTGAAGTATCATAGTATCGTCGTGTTAGTAGTTTCGGATTTTTATTGGTTCGAGACCGAACCAATTCGTTTAACAACGACTTTTGGTGTTGTATTGTATTGTATTTTGTTGATAGTCGTGGTACCATTATTTGGTCAAATTGCATGCATTGAATTAGTCTTGAAAATTTTCTGTTTTCAGCCCCTCCTTGTTTGTAAAATTTACTTTTTCAACCCTTTATTTAAATACTTTCCGGTTTGGTCCTTAAATCAATTTTTTTGACATTTTAACACCAAAAATTATTGAAATAAATATTTTTCAGCATATTTTTCATAGAAAACAGCTTAAGTCCCTGAAATTTCAGTTTTTCTCGGTTATAACCCTTCTTTTCGCAATTTTGACAATTTTGGCCCAAATTGTAAAATTTTTGCAACTTTGGTCCTTTTTAAATTTAAAAAGCATTTTAAACCTTTGAAAAGGACTTGGATCACTTATGGTCCACTGTTTTACAGAAAATCACAGTTTTGGCCCTCCAAAACAGAAAAATTCGCATAATGGGCCTCATTGGGCCAAGATTGTCATTTTTAGCCCATTAAGCTTGAAATTTATGTTTTTAATCCTCTAAATGAGTATATTTCCAGAAATTGTTTTATTGAAACTGTTTTGACACACTTCATCCATCAGAATTCGTGAAATGTCAATTTGGACCCTTAATTTTGTATTTTTCACATTTTAGGCCCAAAATTTGTGTTTTTAGCCCAAAGAAAATTGTTACTAAACTACTTAGCCATTTTTCTTGAAACATTTTGTATGTAGAAACATATTTAATGCAAAAATCATTTAACATAAGATATATCTCGGTTTTGAGGGGTTTTATGGCTAGATCCAACATTTTAGCACACAAAAGCATACATGTAAGCATGGAAATCATACAAGGCATACAAAACACATATAGATCTACACTTTCACTTGTATTCCCCCCCCCCCCACAAAACTCATAAAAACAGAAAATAGGGGGTATGAAGCTCACCTTGGGTGTGGGGGTTCGGTTTTGCAAAGAAAATGGAAGGAAAATGAAGTGATTTTCGGCCTTAGCACCCTTCCTTGGTAGATCTCGAGTTTGGTGACTTCTAAGGTGTATGATCACAAGTTGGAATAGATTTAGAAGAGGTTTTTGATGGAATGAAATAGCTAGATCATATATATAAGTAAATACTTACCTAAGATGGTGATTAGCTTGAAAGATCCTCTTGAAAGCTTCTAAAAATCTCGAAATTATGAGGAGAGGAAGGAGAGAGTTTCTTGAGTGTTCTTGAGAGAGTTTGTGAAATGTGTGTGTGTTTGAAGTGTGGCCGAGAGTGAGAGAGAGAGGAAGAAGAGATGATATTTGAGGTGATGTGCATGGAAGAATGAGAAATAATGCATAGATGTCCAATGGATAAAAATGAGGTGGCAATGGTAAAGTCAACTCTCCTCTTGGGCTTGATTTGGGCCGAGAATGATGGGGGAAAAGAGAATGTTTGGGCCTTAAATACTTAAGCCCAATTTTCATGGTTAAGTTGAGTGACTTTTGGTCCAAATAAATTTAAAGGTGATTTTTATGACTTGTTAGGGTCAAATTAGGTTAATTATGGTTCATAGCCATTAATTTATTTCATTTCTAGGCCCAATGTGGTCCAAAATGTTGAAATAAATTAGTGTGGGTCTAATTAGAGCCCAATTAGGGTTCTAAGCCCATGATAATCTAATTGGAAGCTTATTGGTCCATTTGGATCCAATAAGGAAGTCCTAGTCCAAAATGGACTTAAACAAGGACTTCTAGGGTTTCCAATTTGTTTGATGACTATTTGTAGTACTTTGTATGATGTATTTACTTGAAGTTTTTGAAGTCATAATCATAGGTGTTACACATGTTCTTAAGCTTTTGATTCACATTAGCTTGAGTGTATAGATTACATGACACAAAATTTCCAGTTGTGACATCATCCCCCCGTTAGAGGGAATTTCGTCCCGAAATTCTGTTTGAAAGCTAGATTTGAGAATGCTAGAATAGGTGAGGGTACTTTTGCTTCATTTGGTCTTCGCGTTCCCAAGTGAATTCTGGCCCACGCTTTGCGTTCCACCGTACCTTCACGATCGGGATGCGGCTTTGTTTAGTACGCTTCACCTCCCTGTCCATGATTTCGACTGGTTCTTCGACGAACAGGAGATTCTCATTGATTTCGATTTCGTCAAGAGGAATGACAAGGGTTTCGTCTGATAGGCACTTCTTTAGGTTTGAGACATGAAACACGGGGTGTACACCGTTTAGCTCCGCGGGTAGTTGTAGTCTGTATGCTACTGGGCCTATTCGGGCGACGATTTCGAAAGGTCCAATGTATCGCGGGTTCAGCTTTCCCCGTCTTCCGAAACGTATAACCCCTTTCCAGGGTGAAACTTTCAACAGTACTCGATCACCGACCTGGAATTCTAAGGGTTTTCGTCGTTTATTGGTGTAGCTCTTTTGTCTGTCACGCGATGCTTGTAATCGGGCTCTGATCTGAACGATCTTTTCTGTGGTTTCGCGAATAATCTCCGGTCCTGTTAGTGCCCTGTCTGACGTATGCGTTCTTGCTAGTTGGGTGTCACCTACTTCAGCCCAACATAACGGTGATCTACATTTACGCCCGTACAGTGCTTCGAAAGGGGCCACCTTGATGCTCGAATGGTAACTATTGTTATATGAGAATTCAATCAATGGTAGGTGGGTGTCCCAAGACTTTCCAAAGTCTATCACACAAGCACGAAGCATGTCTTCAAGCGTTTGAATGGTTCGTTCACTTTGACCGTCCGTTTGTGGGTGATATGCGGTACTCATATCGGGATGAGTTCCCATTGCCTTGTGGAGTGATTGCCAAAAGCGCGATGTGAACCTACTGTCCCTATCCGAGATGATAGATTTTGGCACTCCATGGAGTCTTACGATTTATCGTAGGTACAACCGCGTCAGTCTCTCCATCTTGTAGGATTCTTTGATTGGCAGGAAGTGGGCAGATTTCGTCAGTCGGTCGATTATTACCCATATGGTGTCCAGTCCGTTCGACGTCTTGGGCAGCTTGGTCACGAAATCCATAGAAATCCCCTCCCATTTCCACTCAGGGATTTCCGGTTGCTGTAACAATCCGAAAGGTTTCTGGTACTCCACCTTTACTTTGGCGCACGTAAGGCACTTACTAACATAGGTCGCGATTTCCGCCTTCATGTTAGGCCACCAATAGTGTTGTTTAATGTCCATGTACATCTTGTCCGAACCGGGATGAATGGAGTATCGTGTCTTGTGAGCTTCCTTCATAACGGTCTCCCTAAATCCTCCGATTTTTGGGAACCAAATACGGTTCATGAAGTAGTATACCCCATTCTCTTTTGCTTCCAGGTTCATTTCCATCCCGCGCAATGCCTCGCTAGTTCTATTTTCCGTCTTCATAGCCTCCGACTGGACTGATGCAATTTGAGTGGCCAGATGAGACTGAATGGTTATCGAGAGAGTTTTCGTATGGCGGTTAGAGTACTCCTTCCGACTTAAAGCATCAACTACTACGTTGGACTTTCCTGGATGGTACTTGATCTCGCACTCGTAGTCGTTTAGCAATTCCACCCATCTTTGTTGTCCCATGTTCAACTCCTTCTGATTCAAGATGTGCTGGAGGCTCTTGTGGTCCGTGAAGATGGTGCACTTTGTACCGTACAGGTAGTGCCTCCAAATTTTCAGAGCGAAGACCACGACTCCCAGTTCTAGGTCATGGGTCGTGTAATTTACTTCGTGCGTCTTTAGCTGGCGGGACGCATATGCTATCACTCTTCCACGTTGCATGAGAACGCAACCTAAGCCCTGATTCGACGCGTCATAGTAGACTACAAAATCTTCCGTTCCTTCGGGTAGAGATAGTACAGGAGCGCTACAGAGGGCTTGCTTCAAGGTTCGAAACGCTATCTCTTGTCGGTCCGTCCACTTGAATGGCACACCCTTTTGCGTAAGCAAGGTAAGCGGCTTGGCGATCTTAGAGAAGTTTTGGATGAATCTCCTATAGTAGCCTGCTAGGCCTAAGAACTGACGAATTTTTGTGCGCGTAGTCGGAGTTGCCCATCCTTCCACAGCTTTGACCTTAGAGGGATCCACATGAATTCCATCTTGGCTAACTACGTGACCTAGAAAATTCACGCTCCGTAGCCAAAACTCGCACTTAGAGAGTTTGGCGTAAAGCTTTTCCGATCGTAGCGTCTCTAGGACTTGTCGGAGATGTTGGCCATGCTCCTCTTTGCTTCGAGAATAGACGAGGATGTCATCGATAAACACAATGACGAAGTTGTCCAGGAACGGTCGACAGATTCGATTCATTAGGTCCATGAATGCGGCAGGTGCATTTGTTAGACTGAAGGGCATTACGACGAATTCATAATGTCCGTAGCGGGTTCGGAAAGCGGTTTTAGGAATATCTTACTCTCGGACTTTGAGTTGGTGGTATCCGGACCGTAAATCTATTTTAGAAAAATAACTAGCTCCTTGGAGCTGGTCGAATAGATCATCGATTCGCGGGAGTGGGTAGCGGTTTTTAACAGTGAGCTTATTTAACTCTCTGTAATCGATGCACATTCTGAAAGATCCGTCCTTCTTTTTGACAAAGAGCACCGGAGCTCCCCATGGCGAGTAGCTAGGTCGGATAAATCCTTTGTCCAGAAGCTCACTGAGTTGGCTGGACAATTCCTGCATTTCAGTAGGAGCCAACCGATATGGTGATTTAGCGAGAGGAGTTGCTCCTGGAACGAGGTCAATTCGGAACTCAACCTGTCTCTCTGGGGGTACTCCTGGAAGATCTTCAGGAAACACGTCCGGGAATTCACACGCTACCGGAATATCTTGGATGTTAGTTTCTTCTTTGGCTCTGTCCACTATGTGAGCCAAGAACGCCAAATTATTCTTTCACAGATGTTTTTGTGCTTTGATGCACGAGATGAGGCGAAGATTCGTGCTAGGTTTGTCTCCGTAAATTACTAGGGTTTCGTGATTCGGGAGACGAAGGCGAACGACCTTCTCGTGGCACATAATCTCAGCATGGTGGGGGCTTAACAAATCCATGCCGATAATCACATCGAAACTTCTAATTGATACTGGCATTAAGTTTATTCGAAAAACGTGTTGGTTGAGGGTTAGGGTACATCCGATGTAGATTTCCCTAGTGGATTCGGTTTTCCAATTGGCCATTTCCACCGTATAGGTTTCATTTAGCTTCTGGGGTTGTTGTTTTAATAAATGTTTAAACTTCTCGCTTACGAAACTTCGCTCCGCTCCGGTATCAAATAAGATGCATGCATAAGTGTGGTTTAGGGGAAACGTACCGGTCACAACTACGGGGTCCTGAACTGCATCACTCTGACCCATAGTCAGCATTCTTCCTGCTCCCCTGTTTCCTGATTTGTTGTTAGGGAAATCTCGGCGGAAATGCCCCGTCCTTTCACACCCGAAGCAGGTGTGGCTAGGCCCTGCATTATTGCCGCCGGCATTGGTGTTGTTGTTATTGCGGTAGTTGTTGTTGTTGTTGTTCTGGTTGTTTCCCTGACTCTGGTTCCTAGGAGGGTACGTCCTGCAGAACCTTGCAGTGTGTCCCCTTCGGTTGCAACTGGTGCAATGGAGTTCCTTGCATTCGCCGTGATGGTGGAGGCCGCACTTATTGCAACTGGGAAGATTACCGGAGTAGGGTCTTGAAGCATTTGAAGCAGCTGAGGCTGGAGCATGTGGTGTGGCTGGAACCGGTGCGGTGACAGCGTTAACTGCCACTGTCTGCTGCTTTTTAGAGGTCTCAGGGCCCTGACGCCCCTTTCTCTTGTTGTTCCATCCTTTCTTACCATCACCCTCCTTCTTCTTCTCAGTCTCCACTGGTTTCTCGCCCTTCTTGTTGTTATGATCATATAGCCTCTTTGCCAATCTCTTCGCACTGTCAAACGTTTCGGGGTTTGCAGCTATCACATTCCCCTGAATGGGAGGTGTCAGTCCCCAGATGAATCGTTCGATCTTCTTTCCTTCTGATGTGATCATACCCGGGCACAACAGAGATAGTTCGCTAAATCTCGATATGTAGGCATCGATGTTCGCATTCTTCACAGTGAGGTTCCATAACTCCTGCTCCATCTTTTGTATTTCGCCTCGGGGGCAGCACTCAGCCATTAACATTTCTTTCATTTCTGCCCAGGGGATAGATTTGGCGACAGGGAGCGTCATAGCTTCCACGTGTCCGTTCCACCAAGTGAGTGCTTGGTCCACAAAAGTACAGGCCGCGAACTTCACCTTCATCTGCTCGGGGCACTCGCATATCTCGAATACCGACTCTACCTTTTCGATCCATCGCTTCAGAGTGATCACTCCTCCCGTGCCGTTGAAAGCTCATGGTTTAGCGTTCGCAAAGTCCTTGTAGGTGCACGTTTTAGTGGGTCCTTGGTTCGTCCCGTTGTTCGAACTTCCGGATCCTTGCCCGTTACCTTCTCCGTTGTTCCCTCGGTGAAGTTGTGCCATAGCTGCTGTGACCGCAGCAGACACGGCTGCCTGGAAAGCAGTGGAGTCAACTTCGGGCGGGGTTGGTTCGGGATTTCCGCGAGTAGCTGGGCGAGGCATCTTTCTGTCATGAAACGGAAAGATGTTGAGTGTACGTGGTTTCTGTGAGGTTGTGATCCTACTAACTAAGTGTATGATACGAACCTAAACATTACTACCATCGAGCATACAATCATAACGTCTCAACACATAACAACTGATAATATCATAGCGAAACACACAAAAGTTCATTGATATTATCCGCATGTAATACAAGAAAATTTGCTCGTAAGAGCATACATGAGTGACACTAATCCGACAGCATAACGGCTCCATGAGTAGTGTAGTTACTTAAACATAGAGCCGGAGTACATAACATAGTTCCTAATGACCTACTATGATAAGTCTATCCCTAACCGCGATGAGCTGCATCAGGAGGTGGTGCCGAAGATGTGGATGCTCCCTGAAGACGAGCCACCAAGCGTTCTGCGTCCTGAAGTCGAGACTCCCACCTTACCTGCCTCATGTGAAACTCCCGGAGGACGTCACGCGTCTCCTGTTCCGCACGCTCGACCCTAGTCCACAACTGGCGTACTTGATCAGCAGTTCCCTGAGCAAGGTCGCCGGTGTCCCGTAATCGTCTCATCATGACCGGTAGGGCTCGGTCGGCCGGTCCTCCGTCCCTCAAGTCAAAGAACTCACGTGACATGCCAAACGGGGGTCGCTGTCCCTGATGTCTGCTCCATCTCCAAAGATCAATGCCCCAAGGAGGGGTAGGTCCAGTGGGACCCACACGATAAGCAAGCACCCTGATCAGCTAAGGGGGGTTGATGACCTCGGACTCCGCGTCCGAATCACCCCCTTCACTGTCATCGAGCTCCTCTTCGAAATTCTCTTCGTCTTCTTCGGGGTCGGCAGGCCCGCCCTCGACTTCGGCCTCTGGTTCCCCGTCAGATTCCTCTTCGGGGTCTTCTTCAGGTTCCTCTTCAGGCTCTTCCTCAGGCTCCTCCTCTAGCCACCCGTTGTTTCCCTGATTAGGGAAGTAGGGGTTTCCAGGGTGATGAAAACCAGCCATGCTGTCTGCGCGAGTACATAAATATGCTAACATTATTCCTAGGTGCTATGACTATTGTACAGACTAAGCGAACGTTCTCTTTCTGGTGATAAATGTATAGTTTTAGGTTCCCTAGCTGTCCCGATCTTATCAAGACGTGTGCTAGTTTTACTTTGGAGGGAATGTAGTTGATTAGGTTACATTCACTCCTCGGTATCACTGAGAACAGTCCCGAATTAACCGAGATGCCAGCATTATTGTGTTTGATTCGACGTTAGGTCCTTATTTCTAATGCAAGCAAGTGTGTTTTATTTACTTGTTTTGTTCAGAGTTATGTTAGTCCCT